>NC_035442.2:166497238-166802015 GCF_002127325.2 Helianthus annuus
AAATAAACTCTTTCAGGTTGTTACTATTGATGAAATTAATCCAAAGCCAGGCTAAAATATTCCACCAAACACATTTAGCCCATAAGCAATTAACAAAGATGTGGTCCGGGTCTTCGTCCTGTAACCTACATCGTGGGCACACACTGTCAACGAGGGGGATACCCCTCTGAATCAGTCCCACTTTTGAAGCTATCTTACCCATAATAGCCCTCCACAGCAGGTAATTAGCTTTCGAAGGAGCCCAGTTATTCCACACGAAGACGAAGCTGTCATTATCTTCCTCCGCCGTGACTTTTTCGATGTCCATATGAACCTGTTTTACCGAAAAGGACCCACCCGGATCACTTCTCCATTTCCACACATCACCTTCCACCACCAGGTTATCTTTGATATTAATACCGATTTTAGACATAGCCATATCAACCGAACCTATATCCTTCCAAACCCCTGGGATTGTTTTCTTTAAAGGAATGACAGGATTAGAATGGGTATTGGAGTTACCTCCCTGTATTGACGCCACCACATCGGCCCAAAGTTGGTTCGGGTTTGCTTTTATTCTCCACCACCACTTGATTAACATCGCATGGTTATAACTTTGAATGCCCCCTAAACCCATTCCATTAGCTTTCCTAGCTTTCAATAAAAGATCCCATCGAACCCACCTAAGTTTATGCCCAGTAATCGTCTTTCCCCATATGAACTCCCTCCTAATCTTCTCTAGTTTTTTAATGATACATTTAGGGACAACAAACAATGATAGAAAATAAGACGGTAAACTACCAAGAACCAATTTGGCTAACGTCATACGGTCCGCAAACGAGAGATATCTAGCTTTCCATTTAGAAAGTCTAGATCTATAACCGGTTTCCAAAACTTAGATCTTTTCATGTTAACTCCAATCGGGATACCCAAATACATGAATGGGAGGGAACCGACATCAAATTTGACTATATTCGCAAGACGAGCCACTTCATTGTCGTCAACTCCTATACCGAAAATTTTGCATTTGCGGCGATTAGCCTTAAGCCCGGTCACAAGATCAAGCCACCTTAATAATCGGTTTAAAGCAACAACATTCTCTTCCGACCATAACCCAATAAATACCACGTTATCCGCATAGCAAAGGTGAGAAATATTCGGACCACCGTTAGGAAGTTGACGACCTTGAAAAAGGCCCAAATCAATTACCCGTTTAGTGAATAAACTGATAACTTCCATTGCTATGATGAACAAAAACGGGGATAGAGGGTCACCTTGTCTTAACTCTTAACCCCCTCTTATACTTGAATTCTTTAGTTGGCGACCCGTTAACTAGCACTGACCCCATACCGGAGACCAGACAACCCTTAATCCATGAGATCCATTTCTTTGGGAAATCCATTTTTTCTATCAACCGGAAAATAAATTTCCAATTAATAGAATCGTATGCCTTTTCGAAATCGACTTTGAACACAAGCAACTAAGTCTTTGATTTTTTTGCCCAAGCCACCGTTTCACTAACAATGAGCGGACTATCCAGAATATTTTGGCCTCCAACAAAGGCAGATTGCACTGGAGATGAAATCTCACTGATAACTAGCTTGAGTCTATTAGCCAGGACCTTGGCAATAATTTTATAAATCGACCCAACCAACGAAATCGGGCGGAAATTAGAGATATCTTGAGGGTCATTCGATTTCGGGATGAGAGCAACAAAGGAAGAGTTACATCCGTTGCTGATCTTTCCACTAGAATGAAATTCATTTAAAACCTCCATAATCTTATCTTTAAATCTTTCCCAAAACACTTCATCTGGGCCCGCAAAGTGTGATTGGTTGGTTTAGAGTCGACCCAATTAACCCGCCATTTAACTATCAAATTATGGTTTAGCTGAAAATTAATTTAAAAGAAAAAAGAAAAAAGTGTGATTGGTTGGTTTAGAGTAGACCCAATCCCCTACTTCATTTATTCCTCAAGGACGTTAATGGCTTGGCACCTCCCATATTGAGGACCAAATTTAACTTGCTTGTTTTGATAATGTCATAACGACGTACGCATTAGACCACAACATGTGATCCTATAACTTGAGTCGGGGGTCTCATTGGAAGCAGTCTCTCTATTTTTACGAGGTAGAGATAAGGCTGTCTATATCTTACCCTACTCAGATCCTACCTTAGCTTTGCTATTGGTGAAATTTATTGAGTATGATGTTGATGGGATCCTATAAGTTATATTTGTCATTTTGTTGTATATACAATGTAATTGGGGGCATGCACGAATAAAGTGATGGTTGCATGCCACGTTACCCATAGGATTTAGAAAGAAAGAATTATTGGATATTAAATGTCGGTAAAGTTAGGAAAGGGATACCAAATAACATTAGTGGAAGACTGGAAGTACAAATCTAGTTAATGCGACCTCTCATGGCTTCAATGAATCATCCATCTCTATCGCATTATAAATTTGTAATCATGCTCAGCTTTTATCAGTATCTTTTCTTCTATATCCAATTAATCAATGTAGCTCCTTGATTGATTTTAATTTATACATTACTATATATAATGCGCACAAGATAAAAGTAGTTTTTAGAAGATACGAAATATAGTTTAAGTTAATCGAGACAGGATGAAATGTGGGGTTTAAGGGGTCACGTCTCTTTGTGACATGTGTGGTTTAAGCGTAGTGCCTCTTACGGTGGCCCCCTAGGCAAGGACCGTCTCCGAGAATCATAAAAAACTTGCGAGACAAAAAATTTGGGTCACTCTCTATAATATAAACTCATCAGTCATATATAAAAAAAAAACCACAATACGACGATTTTGTGTTGTATTCGGTGTAGTTTATAGTTCTAAACACGAAATATTGCTAGAACGGAAACCCCAATCGCTGATGATGACGATGATGATTGAAACCCCAAATCGTTGGTGCCTTGTTATGCGATGTCTCTGATGTTGCTGGGAGTGGGAACCCCAATTGCTGTTTAAGTTTTAGCGTCCCATCTTTGTTATTTTTTAGTTGGGTTTGAAATTTGGGCTTGAATGAAGAATTAGACATTTTACAGATTTGCTAAGTTAATGATGTAGGGTGTGTTACGAAAAAATGAAGATCAAACACGTTGATTCTACGAATACCCGTGCAGTTCTTCCCAACCCCCAAATTGCAACCCAAAGGGTACGGAATTTGAAGTGGAAAAATGAGTTATCTCAAAATTCAAGTCTGCCTTTTCCAATTACTAGAGAAACATATAAATAGGAACATAAATTCGAAACGGGCCTCAAAAAGAGAACGAGCCAAACACAAGCCCACAAACAAAATGCCTAAAACACTTCAAAAAACATAAAAACGTAAATAACTAATGGAAATAAGCGTTTTTTGGCCCGGACGATGACCCAAACCGCCTTAGGCGTTTGCAGCAAGATGGAGCTCGTTCACACGTTCGTTTCGCCTGGTCGCACGCCCGAAACGGATCCCCGTAGCCCAAGTTATTAGTGAGGCCTCTTTTGTTACCCGATCTTGGGCCTCCAAATACATGATGGCCCGCTCCTCCACACTTGGACCCGCATCAGTTAACATGTAGGTAAACAGGAGTTTTTTAGGCCTTTTATCTATACTATACCAAAATAAAAACATTGTCTGCGTCCTCCAACTCATCTTGAAACTGATTGATGGTCAACAAAGTACCCGACTGTTTTGTGGCTAACTTCTTAGGCCTGCTAGGAACAAGAGTTATCTTCACACCACCATACAGAAAGCTATAAGTATTGGACCACCCATTATGCTCTATATTACGTTCATACTCCCAAGGTCTACCCAATAATAAGTGACACGCGTCCATAGGGACCACATCACACACAACATCATCTTTATATGTGGACCCAATAGAAATAGAAACAAGGGCTCTTTTAGATACCGTCACTTCACCTCCCTTTTTAAGCCACTGAAGCTTATAAGGTTTGGGGTGACTTTCTGTCTTCAAAGCCAACTTCTGGACCGCCTCTTCAGATATCAAATTATCACAACTCCCTGAATCAATAACAAACGTGCAAACCTTTCCCAAAATGGTACATGTTGAGTGGAAGATGTTATGATTAAGCCAGTCATCCACATCTGCCTTTGGTGTATAGCAAGAGCGTCTGACTACCAAGTTCACACCAACATCACCGGTCACAACCTCCTCTTCGTATTCAGTTTCTTCATCGAACACTGGGTTATTTTCGTATTCTTCATATTGATCATCCTCAGACTCAGCAAACAAGTGTCTTTTACCAGCCCTTTTACACTCAGCTTAACGATGGCCTGTCTCACCACAATTGAAACATATCGGACCACTACTGCTAGCCCCCTTAGAAGTAGGTTTGGTATTGTTAACCTCCGACCGTTGTTGACTAGGCCCGCTACGAGGTGCCCCACTGCCCGACCCAACATTCCCTCCGGTAGGGGTAAATGAACTGTTCACCCAACGGTTTTGTTTCTCAAAGGCCAATGCCCGTTGGTGTGCCTCTGGGATGGTTAACGGGTCAAAACGATTCACGGACTCCATGATTTGAACCCTCAGACCCCCAATATACCGAGAAACAAGTTGTTCCTCCGGTTCTTGAATGTCGTTCCTAGCAATCAACTGGTAAAACTCTGTGGCATAATCATCAACCGATTTAGCCCCCTGTTTTAAATTTTGCAGGCGCTGGTACATCAACCTTGGAAAGTTGTGAGGCAAAAAATTGGACCGCAAGCATTTTTTCATCTTGGCCCATGTCACGATCCTTGACTTCCCGAGCCTATTTCGTGTTAACTTCAATTGTTGCCACCACGCAGAGGCCCTACCACGTAGCCTGGTAGCGATCAAGGCCACCCGTTTATTTTCAGGCACCTCCTTGTATTCAAACACCTCCTCCACGGTAGCCAACCAATCGATGAACCCCCTATGGATACAAACTAGTCCCATCAAATTCCGGAATATCAACTCTTATCCCAGAATCCCAACGTGTAACACCTCGAAAATTTACGTCCTATAATGTATTGACACGTGTCATAAGCCAGAACGTGAGAAAGAATACTCTAGAGGGACTAAAGTTGACAAACATAGAAAGTATGTGAATTCAAGGGTTTAAAATGTCAACAAGGGATAAATATACTTTACAGTAACCCTACATGATGCTCATACCTTCAAACGAATAAATCATGGATCATACGGAACTAAATGTGGAAGAAAGTGAAAGATTACAAACTACGGGGGTTAAATGAGTTATACCTCTGAGCGACCTTTTAGCAAACCCGAAGCTTTGTAACGGTAAATTATGCTCACTAGAATGCACGACAAAAATTTCATAAAGTTTCGTTGCCGTATGAGAAAGTTATGATCAAATTCGTTTAAGAGGGGTTAAAGCGTCAACGTTGAAAATTATGACTTTTCGGGTAATAACAAAGTGACCAAGGACTTATCATAGTGGGTAAAAGTCTTGGGGCCCTTATAAGTAAATATGAAGGGCTCATAATGCAAGAAATAAGTTAAGTTGCCTTTTCGAAGAGCCAGGAGCCAAACATGCAATTATTGAAAAGATTGGAAATCAGATCAGAAGGCCCACGCGGGGCGCGTAAGCCTTGTAAAGGTCTTACGCGGGCCGCCTGGCTTGCCCAGATGCAGAAAAACGAGTCAGCAGCCTGTTTATGTGCAGTAACCGACTTTATCAGATCTTTTCAGCAGCATGGGCGCCCCCTACATGCTTTATAGTCCCTAGGCACACTTGTGGATGATCCAAGGCCATTGGTAGCATGAGTTGTCATGATCTTGATGGATTAAAATCACTATATAAGGCCTTATGTTGCAACACTTTGATCATTCATTCCATCTGCATTTGTGGAGCTTTCTGGAGCACAAGTGTCTTCCCTAAGCATTCCAAATCGTGCATAGGACTTCAGTAAGTATGCTTAACCTTTCTTAGTTAAGTTTTGCTTAGTTTTAGCTTAAAAGTCAAACCGTCGTAATTAACGGTTGACTTAACGATTAATCACTAATGGTCCAGTGATTAGTCGAATCAAAGGTAGTTATAAGTTGGTAATTAGGTGGGCATTAAACCTTAAAAGGGCACCCCCTGGTTCCTACTCTATCTAGATCAAATGTCGGGTCAAAGTTGTTTAGAAAAAGTCAACAGAAGCTTAATTTTTGAATTAACATGTAATTAGCAATGTAGAAGGCATGTAACCTATTTTATCACTCATATAACTTGTAATACGTATAAGAACTGGTCTAAGCTTGTTTGATCCGACAGTTTTTCTGTTTAGACCCGGTTCGGAGCCGAAAGTCGTAAAACTTTGACTTTTGCTTTGACTTCAGTTCCGACCTGTTTTAGTAGAGTTTAGAAATGCCTTAGGACTTCATTAGGACCAGGTTACATGATAGTATAACCCTCTGTGACAGGTCCGTTGATTGTCCAAGTCATTTGCACATTTCCGTTAAATGCTTAAATGTTGACCATAATGCCCTTTTGATCATATAACGAGAATTTTGGGAATGTGAGAGAGCAAAAATCTTTGTTACTGATTTAGAAACATGTCCCTAAAATTTCATATCCGTTCGAGGTCCAGAATAGGAGTTATGCTAAATAGCGCAATTAAGAGACTTTTGTTAATTAAGCGGCGCACTTAGCATAAAGCCTATCCAAAACCCAACTTCGACATCAAACCTTTTACACACTGATGTAATATAATATTTTGAGATTTTTAATTATTTTTAACCTGCTCATAACCTAAGGTTATGGCATTGATTCGGTAAATACCGATTATACCCTTTTCGGGCCTAAAATGAGTTCTACATAGTATTTTGACGCAAATCCAATTGCTCCTAATTTTATATAATAAATAAAGTATTTTGAACTATGTAACCTGATCAGAAAACTCAGATTTCCTGTTTAACCCGGAAATCGCTTAAAATGGCTTTTTACGCGTATTAAACGCCTAGTATAGCTTTAAAACCATTTTGTCATATAAAGACTTATTACCTACTGATGTAAATTGTTAAAGTAAGTGGTTTTACTGATTACTTCAGACCCGAACATCAGAATTATGAATAATCCCTTTTATAATCTTTAAAATGACCAAAATACCCCTACGGGGCTTATATTAAGATTAAACTCGTTTTGGGCATAATGGAAGGTATCCTACTGATATCACAACATATTTAGGGCATATTAACTTAGGAAACTTGTAAATGACTCTCATGGTTACCCGTTACGCTTTCTGCGCGTTCGGTTCGGTTTATGTAACTAGTTTACATAAAATAGCCGAAACGGGTCAAACCTTATCGTTTTTATCTCAAAATCCAGAAAGTGTTTAGTTTACCCATATTATACAAGTCATTAAACTTGTCGGGACTAAAACACATTCTATTCCGTTCTTCGCCTAATCGTGTGTTCGAACCGTATCTTTCGTTACAACTAACCGGTCTAAGCTTAGGCTTAATTAAAGACCCGTTAGGATTCTAATAGGTTATTATTAAACTTCATTCCAGAATAGGAGACCCGGTAAAAGCTACCCGCACTTGCTATTTGTGATTGATACTTGCAAAGGTAAATACTTTTAACTTAATTTCCTTTATACGGGCTTGGGGTACGGTATATAGAATACCGCTTGGTCCAGCATTGAATCTTTAATCGAATAGAGATTAAACCATTGATATGCTTTGTTTTGAAATGTTTTGTTTTGCTTAAAGCCTTTGGGGGGTTAATAACCATGTCCCGGATATCCTTGGCATCATCTTACGAGATGGCCACGACCTGAGCACGGGGTGTAGGCGTACACCCGTCGGTGCATAAATGAATAAATAATGTGGTGTGTCTATTGATCTTTAACCCGGTCTACGGATCGGGCTACTGAACGCATAAGGAACATGTAATTCGTTTACAAGTATTATATTCAAATAATTATCCCAAGTTATAAAAGTTTGTGCCACGTGCATTCAAATCAATTTTATTAAACTTTTCAAATGAGTCGGTTGAATGTATTTACCAGTGTAAACTGACGTATTTTCCCAAAAGGTTAAGTGCAGGTACTAAGCGAACTAGGCTGGCTTTCTCCTAGCGTCCACAATAAGTCTCGCAAGCTTAGATGTCAAACTGTTGAACAATGTTTCCTATTTATTTTGGATCCCCTGTGGATTAATTTCGACTGTTGTGATACTTGATATTACAATTTATTAAAGTTGAAATATATCTATCTTTTGCTTCCGCTGTACATTTAAATATTGTGTTGTTTGACTGTAATGTTACCAACTATGTCACGATAATCCCTCACCGGGCCCACCGGTGAAACGTGTAAATATTGGGGTGTGACACAACGCCTATTGCCCCCTCCACGTTCACCCCTTGGTCGCCCTTCCTGTTCATCTTCGGAAGACGAACCATCACCAAATGGGTTACTAAAATCAGAACCAAACCCGTCATTGGGTCCCTGCCTCCTACGATTGATCAAGTCGGCCATCCGGTTCCTCAACTGATCGACCACTTGATCCAACCGTTGATCCACTCTCGCCATAAGTCGCTGCTCCAACTCCCGTTCATACACTTCATCGAGAGGCCTAGTGTTGTTTCTCCTCGGAGGCATTTTGAGCCAGGAATTCGGCTCTGATACCAACTGATGTAGGGTGTGTTATGAAAAAATGAAGATCAAACACGTTGATTCTACGAATACCCGTGCAGTTCTTCCCAACCCCCCAAATTGCAACCCAAAGGGTACGGAATTTGAAGTGAAAAAATGAGTTATCTCAAAATTCAAGTCTGCCTTTTCCAATTACTAGAGAAACATATAAATAGGAATAGAAATTCGAAACGGGCCTCAAAAAACAACGGGCCAAACACAAGCCCACAAACAAAATGCCTTAAACACTTCAAAAAACATAAAAACGTAAATAACTAATGGAAATAAGCGTTTTTTGGCCCGGACGATGACCCAAACCGCCGTAGGCGTTTACAGCAAGATGGAGCTCGTTCACACGTTCGTTTCGCCTGGTCGCACGCCCAAAACGGACCCCCGTAGCCCAAGTTAGAGCCATTTTAGTGAGGCCCCTTTTGTTACCCGATCTTGGGCCTCCAAATACATGATGGCCCGCTCATCCACACTTGGACCCACATCAGTTAACATGTAGGTAAACAGGAGTTTTTTTTTAGGCCTTTTATCTATACTATACTATAATATATTACTAGCTGGGTGCCTGCACGATGCAGCGGGGGCGGCACTTTGCATTGTTGTACTCGATTCCTATGGTTTTCTTAATCCGATAATATTTATTGTAGCATTATTGTGATGGATATATGTCATATGCGAAGTAATAGGTTAGTCCATTTCATTGTGGTGTGCATGGTTCGGTCTGTTCAGTTATTATCCTGAACTGAAGTCATTGGTTAGTCACTTTTATTAACCACTCGTTTTTCAGTTAATCGGTTCGGGTTATTCAGTTAGATTGATGGTTTTTTATTCAGTTCATTTACTTTCAGTTAATAGCCAAAACCAAATTTGTACTAAAACTTTTTCTTAGAAATACATAAAAATTAGGTGTAAATACATGAAATGGATGTATAAATACAAGAAATTGAGGTATAAAATATGAAATACATAAACTAGAGGTATAAAAGAAATATATAAAAATATGAATAATCTGTTTGGTTCGGTTAATATTGGTTAACCGAAGCCACACGAAAAATGAAAACCGGTTTTTGGTTAATTCGGTTTTTGACTAATCGGCCATTGGCAAATCGGTTTTCAGTTAATTAAGTTTTTTGTTGATTTCGGTTAACAATTCTGTTCTTGCTCGTTCTTAAACACCGTAATCACGTAACATATCAACTTTTTATTAAAAAAACTATAGTTAAACTATACAATTTAATTACAGCCCATAAATCATAACCAAATTACATGTCACACCCCAACCGATGGCTTCATAACATACTAATTATTACAGTACTTTAAGTAAACAATATTCATTTCATACTAGAAGGAAGTACATTGTCTCAAAAGGGAAAAATACAACATTCTGCAACTTGAACATAAACAAGCGAAAGGAAATCCAAACATAGAAATTAAGTGTTTTTCTAATACACCCTAAGTAGATTTCTTCAAGCATCATCATATATTTACTGCAACATGTATTAAAGTATATGTCAACACAAAAGGTTGGCGAGCATACAAGTTTGGTTTTACATAGCATATAATAAAAAGGTTCTCGAATCCAACATGGCAATTCGTATACTAAGTTAAATTACATACTAGCATGCACAACCTAAGTGTCAAACCAAAGATTCCACGAGAGTAATCTTGTCAACAAGTAAACAAGACCGTTTATGATTGAATACTTAACATAGATCACGAAATGGGCAGTGTTACTCCTATAGCGCTATACATGTTAAGGTAGGCTAGCGAAGTTAATGACAAGTAGTTGTAGCATAACAAATAACATGTTTGGTGGATTGAGTGATTTCATTAATTTGATTGTGTACATAAGTGAGTTTGTTTATTTTATACATGTTACACCCCAACGAGTGATTAAAGCATAAAAGGGGTTAGAGTATACTCACAGTTTGTGAAACTTCCACAAACGTTAGTTGAAGAGTCTTGAAGATTTGGACACCGAAGTTATCCTACAATGGGGAAACGAGGGTATGTGAGTTCATGGGATTGTTGATGGATTCGGAATCTGAATTTTAATTACTAGAAAGTATGTATACAAGGAAAATTACATCTTGTCTAGACACTATGTTTTAGTGTGTTTTCATGGGTACCAAATCACCCACTAGAATCCAACTTGAGGAATCAAGAACAAGAATGATATCTACCATAACTCATAACATTCAACCACGATTTGGTTGATATTATAGTTCGGTTTGTGTGTGTGTATATATATACACCCCCCAATAATACTATTGTGTCGTACCATTATGGAAGAAGATTAGGTCAAAATGTTACATATATATAAATATACATATATATATATAGTTAATAGTCCTATGTTAGGTTAGTCATGTATGGTCATGTAAAGGTAGGATTAAAATCCTCTAACCTTATGAATTCACCAATTCACAAAATCATTACCAGGATGATTTCGGATGGTCATGAATCTAAGAACAAGAATAAAAGCATCTAATCCATCTAATTCACTTAAGAAACCAAGTGAGTTAAACTAGAAGATTGCATTTCAAACATGGATAGTGTTTGAAGACTTGGTGTAGTTTGTTCACTTTGTTTACTTGAAAGTTGTTTGGGTGACTTAGGGAGTGAACTAATTAATCAGCTAAGTAATCAAGTGAGATAGGTGGAATCCAAGTTGTGGAAACCATGTTCCAATGTTGACACCTTTACCATAACTCAAGTCTTTCAACATTGAAGGTTGAAGACTTGGTTCGGTTTCTCTCATCTTAGAGATTGCTTAGGGTCTTTGTATATGTAAGAAAGAGGTATAAAAACATCATACTTTCTGGAACAAATCTTCAATCCAACCTATCCAAACAATGGAATGTGTGACAATTTGAATACGTTCCAAGAGAATGTAGGATGAACATGGTTTTGTAAAGTTTATAAAACAGAAAGTATATCCAACTTTGGACCTCAAAAATGGTGATGTACCACTTTTTTACCTTGGAAAACATTGGGTAACATCCCTAGAAGTTGTCCAAGTAGATTGAAGAAGAAAAACAAGAAGAAATGAAGAAGAAGAGTGCTCAAAATTTACTGTTTTGAGACTTAGCACAATCTGCCAAACTTGGAAGTCTTGAGAAGGTTGAGAGGATTTGAGTGTTGTTGTGAGGTGTGTAAAGAGATTAGGTGTTGTGGAAAGCTTGTATTTATACTAGAGGATTAGGGTATGGTCTTAAATGGGTTAGTTGCAGGTTAGAGTGGAGGGAATGTTCAAAAAAAAAGCTAAACCCGCCCATTTGCGACTATTCTGTTGTCAGACCCCTTATGGACCGTAAGGGGGAAGGAGATACGGTCCGTAAGACCCCCCAGAACTTTGGAAAATTTCATTTTAGTTCCTTCACTTGTTGGGTTGGTCCTTATGTGTCATAAACGTATAGTTAAGCATGTTTTGGTTAATATAAAGTGTAAGTAAGTATGTGTAACATATGTGATATGTATGAATGGTATTCCGAAAAGTATAAACTTGGTGTATGCCTCGGTTTTATAACGTATTCGATGATTGATAACATGAATAATAAGTATGAATTTAACATGGTTGATATAAAAATATGAATTTCCATTATGATCAAAGTTTCGGATTACAAATGTGGAATGAAATACAAATTACAAGACAATTGGAAATACATCGGAAAATACGGAACGTTACATTACAATTGCTCATCGGGTCATATCCACATCGGCTAACCATATTAGACAATCGCACATAAACACCGGTATCAACAAACCCACGTATCTTAAACATGATTACGCGTCCAGTTTCACAAAATAAAATATCCACAAAAGTGAAGCAGGCCAACAGTTTAAAAACTCCAAAAAACCACTGATGTCAACAAATAAAGAATCCCATATGTTTTATGCGGGCTTACTTGACCTTTCCAACAAAATAAAATACCCACAAAGCAACATGTACAACAAATAAAGGCCAAACAAATGAAGCATGATGTACAACATTGATTAATACAATATAAACATAAATATAAATATTCCAAATATAAACGGTTTCATTTGCGTTGAATCGGATGATGATTAATGGTTGCACCTTATCTAGTTGCTTGTCTCAAGCAAGATCATCGTCACCAAAGTCGTGTACCACCCATATAGCTCAACAACACATCATAGATTAAAATAATGAAAATTTACAACCAACAATTACTCAACATAGGCAACGTACAACAAACTCCATGTATAATTTGCAATCGCCACAACAATAGTTAACCAAAAACACAACAAAGCTTAGCTAGGCATCTAAGCTCTTAAAACAGCAAAATCCCAAGTAATAGTAGTCGAACATATCCCGTAGACCAAAACATTCAAAGTAACAGTCACTAATATCAACCCCACAAACATATTAATCAAAACTCTATTCAAGTCTCTCAGATGTGTTACAAAACATCGTCATGGTGTGTAGGTTCTCGCGAACAACCAAGTCCGACATCTAAAGTATATAACTGCACAATTAGATCTCGGGTGAACTTTAATCCATCGCTAGCAACTATAAAGCAAGTCCAAATCATCAAACCAACTGAAGAGTCTAAAAACCATCACAAAATAATAATCCAAAACCAGAGTTCATTACAAAAAAATGCATTTGAAATCGGCTCAGATACCGATAAGGAAAACGAAAATCACGAAGGAAACATAACGACAACTCGTACACAATACCAAGCCATCAAACAATGTAAATCAAAGCCATCCAAAAAAGAACATTACATCTCGGATGAGACCAAATTGATCCTCGTTGACCTTTCCAAACCAAAAACAAAAATAGGTCAACTCATCTTCTCCGTTGAGACCACAACATCCAAAACAAATCACCGACATTTAGATTAAAAAGCAAAGCAAAAGCAAAAGCAAAAGCAACAGAGCAAATAAATAGATCTACAACTGTTTAAAGCACAGTCGGGAAACCACCACACCAAACAACCACAAATACTCACCTATTATCTCTGGCGATGAGAGAAAAAAGAAGAGAGAGAGGCATACAAGAGAATAGTGATGTAAGGCAAGGGTTTAGAAACCCCCAAAAACGATAGTGTCAACAACTAAACAAGCCCACAAGTTTTAAAGTGGGTAACCCAGCCCGCTCACAAAAATAAAGTACCCATAAAGCAACAAGTACAACAAATAAAGCCTAAAATACCCACAAAGTAAGATATAGAACAAATAAAACCCAAAACACTTACAAAGAATGAGTTACAACACCTCAATGCAAAAGCAACTTATATATTAATACTATATAAATTTGACACAGTTAATTATTTAAGAGTTTAGGAGTATATATTGAATAAAATAATTAATAATTTACATACAACTTTATAATATTTTTAAGAAAAAGAAAACATGTAACAATAATGCTTGTTGAAACAAAAGTATGATGTGATGACATCTTTTCTTTATACTATAAATAGAAATTTCAACAAAATAATTATGTTTATGATGAATATTCGTTAGGTGTGTCTCCCTTGATGCATATTCTAATAATTTATTAAAATTCTACTCAAGTGTTTATAAACTATATAAATTTGTCGCAGTCTACGATCTGTAACTTATATTTCAAGGTGTCGATTCCTTAACAATAAATTAGATGATTAGTCATGTCAAGAGAGGTAATAAAGTATAGCAATTATTGATATTAGACAAAAGTAGGGTTATTCAACCGCTCCTTGTCTGACACTCGCTCTCGAAATGTCCTTTCGATTTTCGATGTAAATATGTCGATCAGCTCGGTTTGGTTTGTAAAAAATGAGCCAAAAACGAGCAATAGCCCGCTCTCCTCGAATCATTTTTAATTTATTATAGATACACACACAAATAAATTGTATTTATAATTTTATATGTATCATTGACCACTCTATTGGACTTTGACCCACTATATACAAATAATAGTAAAACCCTAAGGCGTTAAGCGCCAATCTTTCACCCAGATAGTTTTCCCATCGCTTCATTGTCTCTTGCTCTCACCCTAAGTCGGTCGTCTCCCCCTTTCACTGTCATGGCTCTCTACATACGGCCTATGGCCTCATCGACTACAACCTTAGCCTCATCATCCGCTATAACATTCTCATTCATGAAAAAATATTATTATTAGAAATGTGACTGTTTTTAAGAATAAAAAATTGAGACCCAACATTGTCATTGTCTCTCTCTCTCTCTCTCTATGCAAATTTATACCAAATGGTACACTAGACACTAGGGTGGACCAAACCATTCATCGCTCACTTGATGTTCGATGAGAAATTTACTGCTTGAAAAATGCTCATTCAATTTTTGACTAGGTTTGTAAATCAGCCAAGCACGAGCAAAGGTTCGCTCGGCTCGTGAACAACCTTAGACGGAAGCAGTGGTGTTCATCGAATCAAATAACGAACTTTTGAATTTCTGAAATCGAATATTTCAAATATTTTTTTGCTTGGATTTGAATTCGGTGATGAACTGTTCAATTCGATTCGAATAAATTTGATTTGTTTCAAATTGATTTAAAATAGGTAAATTTATTATGAACTATTTAGGTTTGGTAATGGGCTATTTTAGGACTTAGATTTAATTAATACTATAGCCCAAATTAAATTTATATGTGTGTATTATATATAGGGAAATTGGCATGTAATAATCCTTAGTAGACATCATCGGCCATTGGCAGTCTCACTTTTGAATATTCCCCCTGCCAGTCCAACCTTTCACTTATTTTTCCTCCACCGGTCCTTCGTTAAAAAAACTTAACGGAGTTAAGTTTTTTTTTTGAATTACAATTAGATGTTTTAGGGATTTTGATCAAAATGATGATACGAGTCGATTGATGTAAAACTTACCTTGAAACAGTGCTCCAAACGACGAAAACGGTGCTTCAATTCGGGTGTTTAAACATTCAATTAACAATAATCAAGTCGTTTGGAGCACCGTTTCGAGGTAAGTTTTTCATCAATCGACTCGTATCATCATTCTGATCAAAAGCTCTAAACCATCTGTTTATAATTTGGAAAAAAAATAACTCCGTTAAGTTTTTTTAACGGGGAACCGGTGGAGGAAAAATAGGTGTAAGGTTGGACTGGTAGGGGAACTATTCAAAAGTGGGGCTGCCAATGGCCAATGGTGTCTACTAGGGATTATTACAGGCCAACTTCCCTTATATATAAAAAAGCATAATTTGAATTTCGATTTGAATCGAATTTAAAATTATAGATTCATATTTAACTCGTATTCGATTTACTGGATTCGAATTCGAGTTGAATCAAACTCGAATTCTTGATAATCGAATCGAATTGAGTTGAATTTTAAAATTTTTAAATCAGAATCGAATTCTGAACACCCCTAGACGAAGTAATCAAATTTTATGAAAGTTGATATAATTCATTTTAGGGTAAAAGAAGTCATAGTTAGTATATCTCTCCGAATGTGATTCATGACGCGACAACGAAGATGGTGGCGAGGTATTTCCGTTGATACCGCCTTCCTACATCAGCTTACCACCTCATTTTCTCCTCCCGGATCTCTTCTTTCATACTTTGATTATATTACCCTCATGCATCACCACCTCGAACCTCCATTCACACCAGTCCATCTCACCTTCGTGACACCCCGACTCCATTCCCCTCCGCTCACCCTAAAACATGTTAATCCAAACACGATCCATTTAAGCTAAAACATTGCCTCTCTCAATACATACATACATGGTTGTAAAACAAGGTTTCCAAGGCCGAGTACTCTTCGAGTAGTTGCTACAAGGTAGGCTGCCGAGGCGACTTTCTTTGACTCCGCCTAATTACTCGGAATCGGTCAAACGCGGTCAACCTCGGCCAAAATCGTATCTAGTAGGTCAACTCGGGCCGAGTTTGACTTAAAAAATAATAAAACATAGTTTCTATGGCTATCATATTAAAGAATGAATATCATTTTCTTATATTTTGTTCTAGATATTAGTAAGTTTATGTTATTTGACATATATTTAATTTTCAAAAACTAATTTCTTTATAATTTAGCATGTCCGAGTACTCCCCGAGTACTCTCCGCCTAGGCCGAGTACTCTCAACTCCCTGGTCGACCGACTAGGGAACGCCTAGCGACTTTTGCAACCATGCATACATACATACATACATACATACATACATACATACATACATACATACATACATACATACATACATACATACATACATTACATACATACATACATACATACATACATACATACATACATACATACATACATACATACATACATACATACATACATACATACACACACACACATGTATACATACACACATACATACACACACACATACATACATACATACATACACACACATACATACAACATACATACACACACACACATACATACATACATACATACATACATACATACACACACACACACATACATACATACATACATACATACATACATACATACATACATACATACATACATACATACATACATACATACATACATACATACATACATACATACATACATACATACATACATACATACATACATACATACATACATACATACATACATACATACATACATACATACATACATACATACATACATACATACATACATACATACATACATACATACATACATACATACATACATACATGCACGCATGTAGACACACACAATATTTTGATACATATTTTACGTAATTTTAAAACTTGAGTAATTACAACTTTTAAAACTAATGTGCAGGTGCAAACATGTTGTATTTTGTATAGTTTTGTGTCGGTTTTAAGTATTTAAACGTGTTTATTCGTATTGATATATGTGCTTATCACGCATTGGATTTTTCAGGATTAACGGGGTCTAAATAAGGAAAAATGAGCATCCAAGCTGGAAAATGGGTTTGACGGGTCAACACAGGACCTACAACACAAGCTCTGGAAACTTGACTCCCTCGCGCCACTCGAGGGAGCAGAGTGGTTCTGGCGCATGGCACGGCAGCGCATGGCGGTGATTTTTGGGTTTGAAAACCTAGTTTTGCATGGAAACTTTCCCCATACCATTCCGAGCTGTCAGAGACGAACCAAAGGGCGATTTTAGGTGATTTTCTCAGTATTCTCCCATCTTTCAAGCTGTTCCTTCATGTTCAGAGACGAACCAAAAGATGATTTTAGGAGATTTTCTCAGTATTCTTCCATCTTTCAAGTTATTCCTTCACGTTCGATCAATACCCAATGACAACTGAAGCTGTGATGACTTCTATGCGCGGCTAAACGCTTGGTGACCTCCGCCCGGACGAATGTTTATTAGTTTTTTCATTTTAAACTTTGTTTGCGGATTCGTATAAACTTGTAATTTAAACTACTTGTGTTGATTCTGTGAAACGTTTATTATATTTGAATTATTCGACTTTTATCAAGCGTAATAGTGATTTCCTTGCATCATTAGCGGGTTCGTAAATTGGTGGGTGATTGGTATAATCAAACGGGTTGTTAGGTGTTATAATTTATTTAAAAAACATCCCCTATCAAAATCATTAAATCCAAGGCCATGTCCCTGTGGATATGATGTCTACTAGGGATTATTACAGGCCAACTTCCCTTATATATAAATAAGCATAATTTGAATTTCGATTTGAATCGAATTTAAAATTATAGATTCATATTTAACTCGTATTCGATTTACTGGATTCGAATTCGAATTGAATCAAATTCGAATTCTTAATAATCGAATTGATTGAGTTGAATTTCAAAATTTTTAAATCAGAATCGAATTCTGAACACCCCTAGACGAAGTAATCAAATTTTATGTTAGTTGATGTAATTCATTTTAGGGTAAAAGAAGTCATAGTTAGTATCTCTCCCCGAATGTGATTCATGAAGCGACAACGAAGATGGTGGCTAGGTATTTCCGTTGATACCGGCTTCCCACATCAGCCTACCACCTCATTTTCTCCTCCTGGATCTCTTCTTTCATACTTTGATTATTCTACCCTCATGCATCACCACCCCGAACCTCCATTCACACCAGTCCATCTCACCTTCGTGACACCCCGACTCCATTCCCCTCCGTTCACCCTAAAACATGTTAATCCAAACACGATCCATTTAAGCTAAAACATTGTCTCTCTCTATACATACATACATACATACATACATACATACATACATACATACATACATACATACATACATACATACATACATACATACATACATAACATACATACATACATACATACATACATACATACATACATACATACATACATACATACATACATACATACATACATACATACATACATACATACATACATACATACATACATACATACATACATACATACATACATACACACATACACACATACATACACATATACACACATACATACACATACATACACATACATACACACACATACATACATACATACACATAGATACATACATACACATACATACATACATACATACACACACATACATACATACATACATACATACATACATACATACATACATACATACATACATACATACATACATACATACATACATACATACATACATACATACATACATACATACATACATACATACATACATACATACATACATACATACACACATACATACACACATACATACACACATACATACACACATACATACACACATACATACACACATACATACACACATACATACAAACATACATACACACATACATACATACATACATACATACATACATACATACATACATACATACATACATACATACATACATACATACATACATACATACATACATACATACATACATACACACACACACACATACATACATGCATGCTTGCATGCATACACACATGTAGACACACGCAATATTTTGATACATATTTTACATGATTTTAAAACTTGTGTCGGTTTAAGTATTTAAACGTGTTTATTCGTATTGATATATGTGCTTATCACGTATTGGATTTTTCAGGATTAACGGAGTCCAAATAAGGAAAAATGAGCATCCAAGCTGGAAAATGGGTTTGACGGGTCAACATAGGACCTACAGCACAACTTCTAGAAACTTGACTCCTTCGCGCCATGCTAGGGAGCACACTTGGTCTGGCGCGTGGCATGACAGGCACAAAGTCAATAAAAGTCAAATTTGACTCCCTCGCGCCACGCGGTGGAGCAGAGTGGTTCTGGCGCGTGGTACAACAGCGTATGGCGGTGAATTTTGGGTTTGAAAACCTAGTTTTGCATGGAAACTTTCCCCATTCCATTCCGAGCCGTCAGATATGAACCAAAGGGCGATTTTAGGTGATTTTCTCAGTATTCTCCCATCTTTCAAGCTGTTCCTTCACGCTCAGAGACAAACCAAAGGGTGATTTAGGCGATTTTCTCAGTATTCTTCCATCTTTCAAGTTGTTTCTTCACGTTCGATCAATTCCCAATGACAACTGAAGCTGTGATGACTTCCATGCGCGGCTAAACGCTTGGTGACCTCCGCCCGGACGAATGTTTATTAGTTTTTGCATTTTGAATTTTGTTTGCGGATTCGTATAAACTGGTAGTTTAAACTACTTATGTTGATTCTGTGAAACGTTTATTATATTTGAATTGTCCATTTTTTATCAAGCGTAATAGTGATTTCCTTGCATCATTAGCGGGTTGGTAAATTGGTGGGTGATTGGTATAATCAAACGGGTTGTTAGGTGTTATAGTTTATTTAAAAACGGCCCCTATCAAAATCATTAAATCCAATGCCATGTCTATGTGGTGTTTTGAATCAGTAAATGGGTTTTTGTGTTAAAACTGGTAATCAGGATTCCGGGTGGCGATTACTTCTTCTCATTCTGATAATACTTTTTGTTACAAATTGTGTTTTCCTTAAAATAAGCAAACAAACAAAGCCCCCAATTAGATAGTTCTAGTTTTTAGCTAAATTCTTCTACACTGACCACAAATGCCTCGTGGATATGATACCATACTTACGCTATTTACTTAGTTTAATTAGGTTTTGCATGACCCTTACGACAGTCATCAAAAACATATGTTACCATACGGACATTAACTTTTTGGACTGAAGCAGCACGTTTCAAGAATGTCAGGGATGGAAATGACAAAATTTTGAAATTTGACATACACTAGCATAATTGGACAAACCATATGCACGAAAATAACAGTTAATTCTTTATTTTTTAATATTTTTTTAAAAATTAGTATGTTACGTGATTAACAGTGTCTGTGTTTCTTACCACATCACGCGAGAACCTCTCTCTCTCTCTCTCTATATATATATATATATATATATATATAGGGATCAGTTCAAATGAGAACTGCCACAAGTGGTGAGAACCGTGAGAACTCCTTCTTCCCGCATGAGTTGGGCTAAATTTTTTGTAACACCTCGCAAAATCTTGTCCAATATAATAAAGACACGTGTCATGAATTTTAAACATATAATGAATTGATTTCAAGGGACTAAAATTGACAAACGAAGAAAGTATGTATGTGAAAGGATCCAAAGTGCCAACATTTGAAAACTATGCCTTTCAACAACCCTACACGATGTTTATACTCTTAAACGAATGAATTGTGAAACGTATGAAGCCGTTTGGGAAAGAAAGTGAAAGTTTACAAGACGCGAGGGTTAAAAGTGTCAACATGTTAAATTACTACCTCTGAGTGACCTTTTAACAAACCCGGAGCTTTGTAACAATTAATTATACTCCCAAGAATAAGTGACGAAAAATTCACAAGGTTTCGATATCGTTTGATATTAAATACGTTAACTTTCGTAAATAAAGGGTTAAAGCGTCAACGAGGCAAAACTTGTATTTTCGGTTATCGTTTAACGAAACCGGACCTAACGATGTTTGGTTATATCCTAAAGATCATCAAAATATAAACTTTATGGGTTAAAAGTGTTTGAAATGGAAGTTATTACGTTTTAAAAGGTCCAAGGGTCAATTCTGCCAAGTCTGAAACTTGATTGGCTGGTCACCATAGGGGTGGGGTCGCGCCACACCTCCACACCTCTGCCGTCGCGCGACGCGACGGCTTAAAATGGGCAGAATCCATGCACAGGTGCAGGTTCTGCCATTTCTTCACCATTGCATGCCTTAACTCGATACTAGGGACTATTTGCTGGTATTCAAAGCCACTTGGGACACCTGTAACCATTAGAGAACAACACTAAACACCTGGATTGATCAGGAAAGGTTCACAATTGCTATAAATAGGTGCATTTGGGGCTGCATTCTCACTTGCACTTCAAAAATTCTCATACTCTCAATTGCTAAAGCTCTCAATTGATCTCTGAAGCATCCTGGATATCTAGGAAGCTTTCTCAATTCTAATTTTCGTGCTAAGGACTCTTGTAAGTGTTCTTAGCTTCTATAGTTAAGATTTTATTAGCGTAATGACCGAAAGTCAAAAATATCATAATTAAACTTTGACTTGGTGATTAATCACTAACGGTCCAGCCATTATTCGAATTGAAAGTGGCTATGTGTTGGTAATTATGTAGGTGTTAAACCCTTATAAGGGCACATTCTAACTATCACGTTATCTCAGTCAATTGTCGGGTCAAACTACTTAACAGAAAAGTCAAACGAGTCAGTTTTTGCAAAATAAATCACAACTGATAATGTAGAAGCTATAAATTACATTTTATCACTTAAACAACTTGGTAAATAATATAAGAACATGTTTAGGCATGTTCAACCCGACAATTCTGAGTTTAGGCTCGGTTCGCAACCGAAAGTCGCAAAAGTAGACTTTTGCTTTGACTTTCAGTTCTGACCTGACTTAGCTTTGTTTAGTTATGCCTTAGGGTTCCTTTGTGACCATATTATATGTAAGGATAACCCTCTGAGGTTATACAACATGGTCCCATAGAAATCCGAATCATTTACATGTTTCTATTAAATGCTTAAACGTTGACCATTTTGCCCTTATGTTATAAAAACGAGATCTTTGAAAATGTGAGAGGACAAAAATCTTTATTACTGATTTATAAGTGTGTCATAAAAATTTGACATACGTTTCTGGTCTCAAATGAAAGTTATACAAGATATCGTAAAACAAAAGCTTTTTGTTAATTAAATGGCATTTTCAGCATAAATCATAATTAAACCCAATTTTTGGCACCAAACTTCCTACGCACTGTTAAGATATAATATTTAGGGATTTTTGGAAATTTTTGTCAAATTTTATACTGACCATAGCATAGAGTTCTAGCATAAATTCGGTAATTGACGATAATGCCCTTTCCGTTAATAAAATGAGTTTACATGTCATTTTGATTCCAAACCTTTTCCTACTGATTTTATATATTAAACAAATATTTTAAGCAGTTAAGACTGATCAAAATCTCAGATTTCCTTAAATATATCAATTATCGTCAAATATCGACTTTTATGCGAATTAGGCGCATAGTATGGGTTAAAACCATATTTAGCACCTAAGACTTGTTAACTAGTGATTTTAAAAATAAATTTTTATACTTTAACAGTAAGTATAAGTCTTTAACTCAGATTTCCAAATTTGACCCTAAAAGCATATGTGAAATAACCAAAATGCCCCTACGGTGCATAGTTTGGCCATAAATGATAAACCTCACATATGTATGATATCTTACTGATGTAACTTGATAAAATTAATATTTTTACTATATAATTTAGACCAGAACCTCAGTTTTCTATTTAACCTCTTTTATAAACTTTAAAATGACCAAAATACCCTTACGGGGCTTAAATTGGTTTTAATTTCATTTTGGGCATAATGGAAGATGTTCTACTGATATCATATCATATTTAAAGCATATTAACTTGTGGAACTTGTACCTGACTCATTCAGTTACCCGTTATGCATATATGCGTTCGATACAGTTTATGTAACTAGTTTGCATAAATTAATCGAAACGGGTCAAACCTTATCATTTTTACTTCAAAATCCATAATGTATTTAGTTTACCCATTTTATACGAGTCTTCGTACTTGTTGGGTCTAAATCTGTCACACCCCCAAAATCCACAAGCGGAGTATCACCGCATGGTGGCGTGACATGACCAGGATCGAGCCACCAATCATATTGAACAACGTAATTAAGTAAATAAAACCAACCACAATACAATTAGTGACCAGAAGAAAGTAAACAAATTTAAGTTAACAGCGGAAGCATAAAACGTAAAACCAAAACATAAGTTCAATAAGTTCATAAAGTTAAAATGTTAAGCACGGAACATAACAGTCCATATCCCACAACGACCTCCTCCTCGTGCAAGCTCCATAAGCATCTAACGACCTGTAAGGCATGTAACAATGAGTCAACAACAAAGTTGAGTGAGTTCACAGTTGGTTGTTTAGTTTTAAGTTGTTTCCGAAAACATGGTTTGTCTTTTGCTGGCTTACTTGCCGTGGGGGTTACCCCATAGTTGAAAATAAGATTAACCAGTTCCTTCTTTATTACCCAAACCATATCCATAATCAGTGGGGGCTTCCCCATGTGAACCACTAGACCGTTACCATATCGACTACTAACGAAAGTAAGTTGTGCCCTACGTCAATGTCTATCATCATTGATAGTTTGCCATAGTCCATTAGTACACGCCCGTCCGACTGGCACGGTGTGAGGTTTGTTAAACCTAATAGCGCTATTAACTAATGACCCGCTCGCCATTGGCCTCAGCGATTAAGTCGATATAAAATGAGGGACTTAATGATAGAGTTTTGTCTAGTAAGTTTTAAGGTTGTTGTCCTACCCAAGGAGGACGAACGTACGTATTCTACCCAAAGAGAATACGCAGGATTAATATTGGCATCCTACCCATGGAGGATGGCGGTACATATCCTACCCAAGGAGGATATGTAGGTTCCGTTTTAATACTTTAACCCATTCCCAACCACTGGGAATCCCATGCCTTAGAAAGTGTGTGAACTCACCTTGGTCTGCTCGGTTAGATTAGTTACTCTAATAATCAGAAATCAAGCACGTCCTAATAAGATACAGATAACAATCAGTTTCTCGTGCATGCATAACACGTATCCTACGTACGGTTTATCTACTCATTACTTCTATCACATACCACACACAATTCTAATGTCACACTCTGACTTTTGTGGAAAGATCATAGTTAAAAACACACTTGTAATACTTGTTAGAAAATATTTTCTATGTGTTGGAGTTTTTAGAAAATTTCGCCAGATTCTCCTTTGTAAATGCAGGCGACCATGCTAATAGCATATCATTTTCTTTTCCGAACATTATTCAACAATCAAAAACAATCTACCAAGAGCAAACTATTCCATTTACAAGCCAACATGAACTTGATGTCTCATAAAAACGCGTAGTAACTTGGTATGGCGTTTAGTGGGTTTAGTTACCCTCCAAAGTGTGTCTACTTTATTTAAAATCTCATTCTAGGGATCTTTAGATGTTCACAACTTGTGAACATATTTTACAAAAATATTTATTTTCAACATTTTCATGTATCACTAGTATCCATATACTTACTTTATTTCCAAAATAGTGTAAGGATCATGATCTTTCGAAAACCGTCTTTTAAACTTGGTTTATTTAGGAAAATCATTCACAAGTCTTGGGTTTACAAGTTTACTAGTTCACTAGGTTTATTATTTTGCAAGAAAATCATCTTTCTTTCAAGTTCATGTTTAGACTAGAAGATGATTATTTCATGTAAGCACATAATCACCTCCTAACTTGCTAAACCATGTTTTTAATCATAATCTAGCAAGTTTTATGTTATGATCAACATCAATATTAACAAGCAATCATCAAGTAATCAACAACATAATCAAAACAACTTCATACTAACATTATTTCATCATGTTTCATCTTCTTTAAGCTTATGTTTCATGATTCAAGATTCAAGATTCAAGTCTTTTAGTGTTCATATGTTTCATCATAATATATCTATTAACCACTAAAAACATGAAGTAAATATGGATCAAAGAAGCTTACAACTAGCTTAAAGCTAGGGAAGATCAATGGGGAAAAACGAGTGGATAAAAGCACACAAGAGAGGTCCTTGATGATCCGTGAGTTCCACACTTCGTTATTCACCTTTGTGCACCTTGTAGTAACCTTGGAATGGTTGATGGAAATCGAAAATGGGGATGGTGTATAGGGGGTGTTTTGGCCGAAGCTTGTAAGGGGAAGAAGAAGAAGAAGAAGTTGGGTGATGAATATGAATGATGAAAACTAGTGTACTTATAACTCCATTTGATTTAATATCCATTAGGCAATGTGTTCCTTCAAGTACTAGCAAGATCACAACATATCCCAAGAAGATTATGGATGAGA
The DNA here is from genome assembly GCF_002127325.2 of Helianthus annuus. NCBI lineage: Eukaryota > Viridiplantae > Streptophyta > Magnoliopsida > Asterales > Asteraceae > Helianthus > Helianthus annuus. The sequence goes on from NC_035442.2 coordinate 166,523,189, forward strand.
TTATGGAAGATTTGAAGTGATCTTGTGTTGTGGGGCCCCTTTGGGCCGTAGGTAAACATGGGGGGGGGGTAAATTGAAAATTATTTGGTAAATAGATTAGTTAGTGGAAGGTTATAGGTAAAAGTCTAGTGTTTAATGTAGGATGCTTTATATAATATGTTTAAGTGTTCGGAAACCATAACTAGCTCAGAAAAATAAAAACAATGTTTCTTGCAATATTTTAGTGTTCCGGGTAATGTCCGGTTGTTCGGTTAGATACCGTTCCGTTAAAGTGCTAAGTTATTCCATATAGTGTCCTATATATATCTTTTTGTAACACTTTTAATTCCCAACACTTAGGAAAGCATACAGGGCCATTTAGTCAATTTTCTGCAAAAGACTAGTATGTAAATTTGAGGGTTGTCACATTCTCCCCCTGTTAAGAGAATTCCGTCCCGAAATTTAGCACATGTTTACTGAGGAAGCTAGTTAAGTTGCGTGGTTTTCCTGGTTTTCCTGGGGTGTCACATCATCCCCCCGTTGGTTTGAAATTTCGTCCCGAAATTCTGCATTAGCTTCAGCCTCAGTAGTGGTTGCACTTTTCTTAAACAACTGGGGATACTTGAGTTTCATCTGGTCTTCTTGTTCCCAGGTATACTTTGGGCCATGACGGGAATTCCAACGAACTCGAACAAGAGGTATTCTGGTACGCTTGAGAACTTTTACATCTTGATCAGTAATCTCTACTGGTTCCTTGACGAATCGCAGCTGATCGTCGATAGTGAGCTCCTTAAGAGGAACTATGAGGGTCTCATCTGATAGACACTTCTTCAGATTCGACACATGGAAAACATTGTGAACTCCGCTGAGTTCTGCCGGTAAATTCAGCTTGTAGGCCACCTTGCCAATCTTCTCAATGATTTCGAAGGGTCCAACATATCGCGGGTTGAGTTTTCCTCATTTGCCAAAATGAACTACACCTTTTCAAGGTGAGACTTTAAGTAGCACTCGATCCCCAACCTGGAACTCGAGTGGTTTCCTTCGCTTATCGTTGTCGTATCTGAGCAATCCTCTCGATTGTATCTACTACAAGTTCTGGGCCTGTGATTTGACTGTCGCCAACCTCTGCCCAACAAAGAGGTGATCGGCACTTCTGTCCGTACAATGCCTCGAACGGAGCGGCCTGGATACTGGTGTGGTAACTGTTGTTATACGAAAACTCCACTAATGGGAGGCGTTTTTCCCAGCCATTACCAAAGTCGATTACACATGCCCTAAGCATGTCTTCAAGGGTTTGGATGGTGCGTTCAGATTGCCCATCCGTCTGTGGATGATATGCCGTGCTCATGTCTAATCGAGAACCAAAGGACTTGTGCATAGCTTGCCACAATTCAGATGTAAAACGTGAGTCACGATCAGAAATGATGGAGGTTGGCACTCCGTACCTTGATACTACTTCCTTTAGGTAGACGTCTGCTAGGGTAGAAAACTTATCTGTTTCCTTGATAGCCAGAAAATGTGCAGACTTGGTCAGTCGATCCACGATCACCCAAATGGTATCATTTCCGCGTTGAGATCTAGGCAGACCAGTAACGAAATCCATGGAAATTTGCTCCCATTTCCATTTAGGTATCTCTGGTTGTTGAAGTGGGCCTGATGGTTTCTGGTATTCGACCTTGACCCTAGCACAAGTCAAGCATTTACTGACGTAGGTTGCTATGTTGGCTTTCATACCAGGCCACCAGTATGTAGTCTTTAGGTCATGGTACATCTTATACGAACCAGGATGTACTGAGTAACAAGACTTGTGCGCTTCATCCATCACAAGCTCGCGTAAGTTTCCGTAAAGTGGGACCCAGATGCGCCCTGTTACATAATAAGCACCGTCTTCCTTTTGTTCTAGCCGTTTCCTCGATCCTCGTAAGGACTCAGCCCTGATGTTTTCTGCTTTTAATGCTTCAACCTGAGCATCTCGTATCTGGGTAGGAAGACTATATTGGATGGTAAGTTATAACGCTCGCACACGTTTAGGTGTAGTATCCTTTCGACTGAGGGCGTCGGCCACAACATTGGCTTTGCCCGGATCGTACTTGATCGCACATTCGTAATCATTCAAGAGCTCGACCCATCAATGTTGTCGCATGTTTAACTCCTTTTGCTTGAAGATATGCTCGAGACTCCTGTGATCGGTGTAAATGGTGCACTTGGTACCGTACAGGTAATGTCTCCATATCTTAAGTGCGAAAACAACTGCTCCCAATTTCAAGTCGTGCGTAGTGTAGTTCCTTTCGTGAACTTTAAGTTGGCATGATGCGTAGGCAATGACCTTATCACGTTGCATCAACACGCAACCAAGTCCTTGGATGGAAGTGTCGCAGTAAACCACAAAATCATCTGTGCCTTCAGGCAATGAGAGGATAGGCGCGCTACAAAGTCTGTCTTTTAAGTACTGAAATGCGGACTCTTGTACATCACCCCAACGATACGTGACACCCTTCTGAGTCAGTGAAGTGAGAGGTTGCACAATCTTTGAGAAATCCTTGATAAACCTTCTGTAATATCCTGCCAAACCCAAGAATTGGCGGATTTCTGTTGGTGTACGGGGTGCAGGCCAGTTCTTGATCGATTCAACCTTGGATGGATCAACATGAATCCCATCCTTGTTTACCACATGGCCTAGAAAGTGGACTTCGCGAAGCCAGAAGTCACATTTCGAAAACTTGGCATACAACTGCTCTGTTCGAAGGAGTTCCAAAATAAGCCTCAGATGTTGCTCGTGTTCTTCCTGACTCTTCGAATAGATCAGGATATCGTCGATGGAAACGATGACAAATTTATCCAGGTAAGGTTTGCACACTCGGTTCATGAGATCCATGAAGACCGCAGGTGCATTCGTCAATCCGAAAGGCATAACCAGAAACTCGTAATGCCCATAACGAGTCCTAAATGTTGTTTTAGAGATATCCTCGTCTCGTACTCTCAGTTGATGGTAGCCTGACCTCAGGTCAATTTTTGAGTAGAAACTCGACCCTTGCAACTGGTCGAATAAGTCATCAATGCGTGGAAGAGGATAACGATTCTTCACGGTCACCTTGTTGAGTTCGCGGTAGTCGATACACATTCTGAAGGTACCGTCTTTCTTCTTCACGAATAGCACTGGAGCTCCCCAAGGCGAAGAGCTAGGACGTATGAAACCCTTTTCCAAGAGTTCTTGTAGTTTCGTGGACAGTTCTTCAAGTTTCGATGGAGCTAGACGATAAGGTGCTCGAGTTATGGGCGCTGCTCCAAGAGTGAGTTCGATTTGAAATTCAACTTCACGATGAGGCGGAAGACCAGGTAAATCCTCAGGAAATACCTCAGGAAAATCACATACAATAGGTATGTCTTCTATCTTCCTTTCTTCCGAGGATGTATTAGAAACGAGGGCTAGAATAGCAGTGCGGCCCTTTCGCAAACACTTTTGGGCCTTAAGGAAAGAGATGATGCCCACAACAGCACCACTCTTGTCGCCATGAATCATGAGAGGTTCTTCACCAGAACGAGGAATACGGACGATTTTCTCCTTGCAAATAATCTCCGCTTGATGTTAAGATAGCCAATCCATCCCAATAACAACGTCGAAACTACCAAGTACGATAGGAATAAGATCGATAGAGAAGGTCTGACCAGCTAAGACGAGGTTAGAGCCCTTAACTATGTGTGTGGCCTCAAGACTTTTACCGTTTGCTAGTTCTACCGTGTGTTTGGTGGTCAAAAGTGTCGAGGTGCGCTTAAGCATTTGACTAACTTTTAAGGACACATAACTAGTATCGGCACCCGAATCGAATAAAACAGTAACAAAGAAGTCGTCCAGAAGAAACTTACCCATCACAACGTTGGGATCGTTCCTTGCATCACCCTGCCCAATCACGAACGCACGTCCCCTGGCACCATTGCCATCGTTGTTTCCTCCATTATTGTTTCCGTTCCCCTGATTGTTGTTGTTGTTCTGTTTCTGGTTCAACTGGGGGCAGTTTCTCTTGAAGTGACCTTCAGCACCACACTGATAGCATCCCTTGTTACCCTGCTGTTGCTGCTGCTGATTCTATGGAGCTTGTGGCTGCTGTTGACGATTCTGATTCGCAGGACGTGAGCTCCTGCAATCCTTGGCTTCATGACCCAGCTTGTTACATCTCTGACAACAACCCTTGTTGCACGGCCCGCTGTGGTGCCAATTACATCGATTGCACTTAGGGTGATTTCCCTTGTATCCACCCTGACCTTGATTCCCAGAAGACTGCTAACTGGGGCTCCTGTACTCATCTGTCTTCTGCTACTGGGGCTGAGACTGAACTGAAGTAGAACCCTTGCCCGAATTTCCATCCCACTTGCGCTTGTTATCACTGGGAGTATCAGAAGTAGTAGTAGCGCTAATGCGCTTGGGCAACCTGTTCTGCTCAACTGCCTGATCAGTGAGACGATGAGCCAACCGGATGATTTGCTGAATGGTGCCAAGATTAGCTGAGGTCACGTGGCTTTGAATTTCTGGCACCAAACCCTTAAGGTACAGCTCGATACGCTTGATAGGAGGATCCACCATAATAGGACACAAGATAGCTAATTCATTCGACCTCTTTGTGTATGCCTCGATTTCAGACCCCGTCATCTTCAGATTGAAAAATTCCACCTCTAGCTTGTGGATGTCGTCACGACTACAGTACTCTTCTTTGATCAGTTCTTTGAAGTCGTTCCATGGGGTGGCATTAGCAACCGCCAGCCCTAGTAGTTGAACCTGTGCTTTCCACCAGGTTTACGCAGCACCTTCGAGTGTTCCAGTAGCAAATTTCACCCTACGATCTTCAGGGCATTCACACATCTAAAAAACAGACTCAATCTTCTCGAACCAGTGAAGAAGGCCTACAGCTCCTTCTGTGCCGCTGAAAGTACTAGGTCGGCAATCCATGAATGTTTTGAACGTGCACACAGGAGGCTGTGCAGGTTGACCTCCTGCTGGAGCTGCTGCGAGTGCCTCAGCAACTCGTTCATTGATCAAAGCCGTCAACTGGGCTTGGGTTAGGTTGATACCACCACGTCCTCCGCGTCCGTTCATGGTCTTCACAACGAAGTAAATATGAGTGAGGAAAGTGTCGCGAAAGTGCGTAAGCGTGGGACGACAAAAGAGAGTAAGCACACACGGTTCAAATAGCAGTTATCACGTTAACTAATGCACTATGTGAACTATCAAACAGACAATATAAACATAAATCGTACCACCTATTGTGTCGAGTCTTGCACGTGGAGCGAAGCGTCGTTGTGGATCGTTGAGCACTGTACAGGGTATAGTCTGGTTTTATTAAAAAGCTTTTCCCCTTTTTAAAACCAAGTTCACTATAACCAATGGCTCTGATACCAATCTGTCACACCCCCAAAATCCACAAGCGGAGTATCACCGCATGGTGGCGTGACATGACCAGGATCGAGCCACCAATCATATTGAACAACATAATTAAGTAAATAAAACCAACCACAATACAATTGGTGACAAAAAGAAAGTAACCAACTTTAAGTTAACAGCGGAAGCATAAAACGTAAAAACAAAACATAAGTTCAATAAGTTCATAAAGTTCAAATGTTAAGCACAGAACATAACACTCTATATCCCACAACGACCTCCTCCTCGTGCAAGCTCCAAAAGCATCTAACGACCTGTAAGGCATGTAACAACGAGTCAACAACAAAGTTGAGTGAGTTCACAGTTGGTTGTTTAATTTTAAGTTGTTTCTGAAAACATGGTTTGTCTTTTGCTGGCTTACTTGCCGTGGGGGTTACCCCATAGTTGAAAATAAGATTAACCAGTTCCTTCTTTATTACCCAAACCATATCCATAATCAGTGGGGGCTTCCCCATGTGAACCACTAGACCGTTACCATATCGACTACTAACGAAAGTAAGTTGTGCCCTACGTCAATGTCTATCATCATTGATAGTTTGCCATAGTACATTAGTACACGCCCGTCCGACTGGCACGGTGTGAGGTTTGTTAAACCTAATAGCGCTATTAACTAATGACCCGCTCGCCATTGGCCTCAGCGATTAAGTCGATATAAAATGAGGGACTTAATGATAGAGTTTTGTCTAGTAAGTTTTAAGGTTGTTGTCCTACCCAAGGAGGACGAATGTACGTATTCTACCCAAAGAGAATACGCAGGATTAATATTGGCATCCTACCCATGGAGGATGGCGGTACATATCCTACCCAAGGAGGATATGTAGGTTCCGTTTTAATTCTTTAACCCATTCCCAACCACCGGGAATCCCATGCCTTAGTAAGTGTGTGAACTCACCTTGGTTTGCTCGGTTAGATTAGTTCCTCTAATAATCAGAAATCAAGCACGTCCTAATAAGATACAGATAACAATCAGTTTCTCGTGCATGCATAACACGTATCCTACGTACGGTTTATCTACTCATTACTTCTATCACATACCACACACAATTCTAATGTCACACTCTGACTTTTGTGGAAAGATCATAGTTAAAAATACAATTGTAACACTTGTTAGAAAATATTTTCTATGTGTTGGAATTTTTAGAAAATTTCGCCAGAGTCTCCCTTGTAAATGGAGGCGACCATGCTAATAGCATATCATTTTCTTTTCCGAAAATTATTCAACAATCAACAACAATCTACCAAGAGCAAACTATTCCATTTACAAGCCAACATGAACTTGATGTCTCATAAAAACGCGTAGTAACTTGGTATGGCATTTAGTGGGTTTAGTTACCCTCCAAAGTGTGTCTACTTTATTTAAAATCTCATTCTCGGGATTTTTAGATGTTCACAACTTGTGAACATATTTTACAAAAATATTTATTTTCAACATTTTCATGTGTCACTAGTATCCATATACTTACTTTATTTCCAAAATAGTGTAAGGATCATGATCTTTCGAAAACCGTCTTTTAAACTTGGTTTATTTAGGAAAATCATTCACAAGTCTTGGGTTTACAAGTTTACTAGTTCACTAGGTTTATTATTTTGCAAGAAAATCATCTTTCTTTCAAGTTCATGTTTAAACTAGAAGATGATTATTTCATGTAAGCACATAATCTAGCAAGTTTTATGTTATGATCAACATCAATATTAACAAGCAATCATCAAGTAATCAACAACATAATCAAAACAACTTCATACTAACATTATTTCATCATGTTTCATCTTCTTTAAGCTTATGTTTCATGATTCAAGATTCAAGTCTTTTAGTGTTCATATGTTTCATCATAATATATCTATTAACCACTAAAATCATGAAGTAAATAAAGATCAAAGAAGCTTACAACTAGCTTAAAGCTAGGGAAGATCAATGGGGAAAAATGAGTGGATAAAAGCACACAAGAGAGGTCCTTGATGATCCGTGAGTTCCACACTTCGTTATTCACCTTTGTGCACCTTGTAGTAACCTTGAAATGGATGATAGAAATCGAAAATGGGGATGGTGTATGGGGGTGTTTCGACCGAAGCTTGTAAGGGGAAGAAGAAGAAGTTGGGTGATGAAGATGAATGATGAAAACTAGTGTACTTATAACTCCATTTGATCTAATATCCATTAGGCAATGTGTTCCTTCAAGTACTAGCAAGATCACAACATATCCCAAGAAGATTATGGATGAGATTATGGAAGATTTGAAGTGATCTTGTGTTGTGGGGCCCCTTTGGGCCGTAGGTAAACATGGGGGGGGGTAAATTGAAAATTATTTGGTAAATAGCTTAGTTAGTGGAAGGTTATAGGTAAAAGTCTAGTGTTTAATGTAGGATGCTTTATATAATATGTTTAAGTGTTCGGGAACCATAACTAGCTTAGAAAAATAAAAACAATGTTTCTTGCAATATTTTAGTGTTCCAGGTAATGTCCGGTTGTTCGGTTAGATACCGTTCCGTTAAAGTGCTAAGTTATTCCATATAGTGTCCTATATATATCTTTTTGTAACACTTTTAATTCTCAACACTTAGGAAAGCATACAGGACCATTTAGTCAATTTTCTGCATAAGACTAGTATGTAATTTTGAGGGTTGTCACAAAATCACATTCCAATCCGTTCTTCGCTTAATCTTGCGTTTTGAACCGTAAACCTTTCTTAAAAACTAACCGGTCTAAGTTATAACTTAAATAAGACCCGTTAGGAATCTAATAGGTTATTAAAAACCTTCGTTCCAGATTAGGAGCCCAGTAAAAGCTACTCGCACTTGCTTATTAGAATATACGGCTGAGAATAAATTACATTTTAGTTCAGGTAAATACTTTTAACTTATTTTCCCTTATACGGGCTTGGGATACGGTAAATTATTACAGTTTGGTCGGGTATTGAATATTTAATCGATTAGTGGTTTCATTGAGATAACCCGTTTTAATCTGTTTTGTTTGATAAAGCCTTTGGGGGTTAATATGACCGTGTATTGGATAACCTCGGCTCATTCATTTGAAATGGCCACGGCTTAAGCACGGTGTGTAGGCATACACCTGACAGTTGCGTATGTATAAACGGTATCTCACTCGTGAGGAAACTTCTTGTGGGCCTATACTTGTGGTGTGTCTATTAATCTTGTACCGGCTCTTCTATTCCGGTCCTGAACGTACGACAAACATATAAATCTGTATACAAGATTATTTTATATAACTGTCCAAAGTTATAAAAGATTTTATGCCTTGTGCATCAAAACCAATTTTATAAATACTATTCAAAATAGTCAGTTAATTGTATTTACCAGTGTAAACTGACATATTTTTCAAAAAGGTTAAGTGCAGGTACTACACGTAATGGGCTGGTAACTCCTGAGTATTAAATAAAGAGTCTTGCAAGCCTTGAATACTTAAAGTCTGTTGAACAATATTTTCTTCTGTTTTAGATCCGCCTGTGGATCCACTTACAACCGTTGTGTAATATTTTATTATACTTTCAAGTCGGTTTGTATTATTATTTTAGACTTCCGTTGTGCATTAAACTGTGATTATTTGACTATGATGATATCAACTACGTCACGATACTCCCCACCGGGCCCACCGGTAATACGTGGAAATATCGGGGTGTGACATTTTTTTTGCACAAACGTAGATGAAAATATTATAAACACATCTGTAAAAAAAGTAAAAAAAAAAAAAATTGTCGAGTTGGTAGTTTTGACTGATGCAAGTTTTTATGCGCTGGTGTAATTTTTGTACGAAGAAAAATATTTTTTACGCCTCATGTAAATGTGTGTATGCGGCATTATTTATTTATTTATTTATTTATTGCTGAAACAAGTGATTTTTTATGATTTTTGAGAAAAAAATTTTTGAAAAAACCTTTTGGATGGCCTCTCACGGTTCTCATAACTTAAGATGGTTCTCATGACGATTAGATAATTAGAAGTAAATACAAAATTAATGAAAAACAACTAAAGGTGGTTCTCACGCTTCAGGTTCATTTTTTTTCAACCTGCCAAGTAAATTTGACACAATTAACACCCCTAGTTTGAACACCTGATGAAGCTCTAAAATTCAAGTAAGTTATAAAAAACTTTCAGCGGGGAAACGGAGAAACTGAATTTTTTTTCTAAAAGTAGTGTTATTGAATAAAGTATTTACCAAAATGGTATTTATTGAAAATTATTTATTAAATGGTGTTCTTTTAGTTAATTTTGTATTTACTTTTTATATATTAACAAAAAGAACGTTTTTTTTTTTAACCTTCTCCCCAACCTTTGATTGAAGCTGATTAATCGAACAAGTATTTCATAATATTAAAATTATCGATGGAAACGATCGACCCAGCCAATAAATTGAATAGAAAGACTGAGGATTTGAGAAGTTTTAATTTTCTTTTAATATGGAAAAAAGGATTTTAAAGTTTCATTGTTCAACTTTGTTTGTTATTTTATTAGTTTTAAGATAGAACAGAGAGGTCGTGAGATTTCAAAGTTGTAATGTTGACATTGTTTGTGATTTCATAATTTTCAATATGACATAGCAAAGATCGAACATTTCACAGTTTTAAAGTTTACTCTGTTTGTGACGTGAAAAGGGAAAAAGACTTTGGTTGAGGGTCGAATTTCTGATACGTTTTTCTTTAAGTTTGTATTTGATACTATCATCCGTGATGATTCTTTATTTAACATTTTTATTTTTGTTTGTATTTGATGTCAAGTTTGGTAGCTTGTCAAGTATTAATGTTTGATTAGCTTTTGTACGCTTCTTATTTTAGTGTTTAATTTTATCTGGGATGATTCTGATAGTTCGTATTCAAAATGGGTTGATTGAAAAAAAGATGAAAAAGATTACAATGAGTTGGTAAAAAATACGTATAATGGGTTGATAGACTAAAGAAGTAAAGTATAGAAATTGATTGAATAAAAACATAAAAAGGTGATACGTTTTTAACATCCACGTAGCTCATGTCTACATTCTCATGCAACCATGTTTCCATTTTGCACGTAGCATTAATGTTTACATCTTTATTGTTTCGTTTTTGCATAATTCTATAGTGAGTAGTTGTTACCATTGCATATTTAAGTTGATGTAATTTCATTTGAAGAGTTTTAAGCAGAAAATTGGAACAAATTATCTATCACATCTTATTTTTTGGGAGTATTTGCCTACTACAAAAGGTTAAATCTATCAGGAGATTGACCATCTCTCGAATCGGTCTCTATCAAAAGGTATAATAAAAGAATAAAAAAATACATATTAAATCAATCGGATAAGAAGAAACACAAAGGAATAAAAATACATATGAATTGATTAAATGAAATAAAAAAGAATATCTTGATTAGACAATTAGAAGTAAATACAAAATTAATGAAAAACACCATTTTGGTAAATAATTTCCATTTGGTAAATATTTTTTTCCATTAACATTAGTTTGGGAGAAGAAACTCGTTTTGTATTAAATGTGAGAAAATTGAACGCTTATGCTATCCTTAGATTGCGGTATTTTAGGTTAATGAGTTTAACACTCTTTGGTGATGTTAATCAATTAACATCTTTGCTATAGTGATGAGTAGCTAGTATCCCGTCATACAGTGGCGGATCTAGAAAATCCGCCAAGCCGTAACGTTTTATAAAAAAGTCGTAACGAAATCGTAAAAACGTCAAATTTTTCCAAAATTTACACTAATTTTACACTAACGCCGGAACGCTAAGCTGTAGCGGAGGTTGCCTCTTCTTATATGCTAGGTCCGCCCCTGCCGTCACATTACTTGGTTTATCGGACAATTGTTCTAGATTATGGCACGGTCCTTTAGATAACACCATAAATCTTATAAGTTTTCTTGTACGGACACGCTATCATCGCTGCAATGACACGGCACATCTAATGATTATTAGAAAATGCATTAGCTTTTAAATCCGTTAGTATGTTGTTGTCAATATGTTGAATAACATGAGTCCTTTTGTTAACTGAGTACACAAAACTTAACACAGGGTGATATAACACTACAAGGGTGATATAATAAAACAAAGAGTTAATTGCCAAAATCGTCCCTGAGGTTTGGGCACGTTTGCCATTTTCGTCCAAAATGAACTTTTCGTACCATTTTGCCCCTCACGTTTGTAACTTGTTTCCATTTTCATCCAAATGGCTAACCAAGTTACTTTATACCGTCTAATGAGGTATTTTTGAAATTTCTCAATTATAGGGTGGTAACTTGTAAATTATCTTCTAGATATTATATATCAGTCTTTTAAAACAATCCTTCTTCATAAAACCCATTACAGAGACATAAAAAACCCTAAATCTTCCCCATTTCTTCTTCATCTTGTTCTTCATGAATCAAGACATGGTTGTGCTCTAGGCGGGATCAACCCGTTAGCTATCAACTGAAGTTGCTTGCTTGCTGACCATGAGTTGGGTACACTCCACGAAAGAGACCTCGAGTGCCTTGCCTTTGTTGATTGTCTTTTCGTTTATTCGGGTACGGGGTACCTGAAAGGTCGGTTACCATACGCAAAAACACATGACGATTCTTTATTATCATCAAGCATTAGCATAGCTAAATCGGTCAAGCTTTTCTTCGCCCTCCTAAACTGCCCTTCACCGATTACATTTCTCGATTTTGAATCAAAATCAGTTTCAACAATCTCCAAATGCTTACACCAAGCTCGAATCTTTTCCACCCCATCACGAACAGCATTACAAATATCAAGCGCCTTAACAATCATATCAGAAAACGTCACAAACCTATCCAACGGCGGGTTCGAAAGATCTGCCCCATTTTCCAACATGACAACCTTAAAATCCTCTTGACACGCGATAAAAGCATCCAACAACTTAAAAACCCAATTCAGAGACAAAACTTCATCAGCAGACGAACCCGAAAGCGCACGAAACCGCCTGAAAACCTGGTGTTCAAACGACCCGAGTTCACAATGCATTTCTGAACTCGGATCAACATTAACATCCATTGAATGCACTTTATTAATGCTCCGATCATTCCCGATACTCATAACCGATCGTCGAAAACCCCCAAACGACATACCCGCTTTCCGATTTGATTATATGAAAACCCTAACTAACAAAATCCAACTCAAATCATCTCCAAATCAAACTCAAACAGAAATATATGAAACTGTAACCGATAAACCTGTAATTCAACTACTTAACAGTCAATTCAACTTAAAAATTGAACAAAATTACCAAAAAAAAAACCCTAAAATCGATCATAAGCTACAAAATTTGCAGCACATAATACAAGATCAAAATTAAGTGCATTAAAACAAGAAGTAAACAGATTAAAGTGAAATTGAAGAGAAAAAGGTCCCTAATTTGGAAGATGCAGTTTCCAATTGAAGAAAAATGGAAAGGGGGAAGATTTAGGGTTTTTTATGTCCCGTAAATGGGTTTTATGAAGAAGGATTGTTCTAAAAGACTAATGTATAATATCTAGAAGATAATTTACAAGTTACTCCCTTATAATTGAGAAATTTCAAAAATACTCCATCAGACGGTATAAAGTAATTTGGTTAGCCATTTGGATGAAAATGGCAACAAGTTACAAACGTGAGGGGCAAAATGGTACAAAAAGTTCATTTTGGACGAAAATGGCAAACGTGCCCAAACCTCAGGGACGATTTTGGCAATTAACTCTAAAACAAAAAGACAAAAAGGTTATAAATGGTATTATAGGTAATATGTCCGATTATGTGCAGAATGATAAAGATAGGTAATATTGTTTTTATTGGTTTGAGAAAAGTGCCCGGATAATCTTTGTGATTTGCTCCATTTTTATCTATAGTCCCTTACATTTTTTAAGTTACAACTATAGTCCTTAAGTTTTGCAAATTCATTCTCGGATAGTCCCTAGTGTGGATGAGGGTTAATTTTCTCAGTTAAGTGGGTGTGAAATGACAAAAATGCTCTTTCTATTAAAAACCCTAAAAATCCATCTTTTCTCTCTTGTTCACTATACCCACCATCAACTACAACCACCACCCTCCATCGTACATCCACCATTCTCCATCTCCGCCATTAACACCACTCCACCCCTTCAACCACCGTCTCCACCATTAACACCATCCACCAACCACCATTTTCAACCCCACCCCAAAATCGATCTACCAAATCATAATCGAAAAAGATAAAATGAAGATAAACCACCGTTACACACACTGCAGTCCATTCTCTCTCTCTCTCTCTCTAGGACGGGATTTGGTTGTGGTGGTTTCTTAGCTTAGAAAGCAGTGAAACACTCCTGTAAAACACCATCGTTGAGGATCAAACCTCGTTGCATCATTTGCAAACATAATTTCGTCAAGTAGGAGCAATATAAAGATCTAACAATTCAAATCATACAAAATCAAATCGATTTTCATGGCGTTGGTCTAACAATTCACCGAAAAAAGAGCCAAAAGAGTGGAGACAGATTGAAAGCATACCTATTTTGAAAGATCAAAGAGGTGGAAGCTGCGAAATTACGCTATAAAATGACAGAAGTGGAGGGAATATTTTAGGAGAAATTTGGGGAAGTAGGTTTGGATTTGGGGGTGGGGGTGGTGGTGGTGTTATGGTGGTGTTGAGGTGTGAAGGTATGCAGACAAGGAGATAGAGAGAGATGAGGGAAAGGGCATTTTAGTCATTTCACACCCACTTAACTGGACAAACTAACCTTCATCCACGCTAGTGACTATCTGCGAACGAATTTGTAAAACTTGGAGACTATAGCTGTAATTTTAAAAATGACTACATGTGAAATCTGGGTAAACCATAATAAGTATCCGGGCACTTTTTTCTATACGTTTTAATTTATTCTATTAATTAATAATGGTAACAGTCTTGATTTGTGAGACTGAGTTTAATTGATTAAAAAAAGACAAGTAGATGCTATTAAAAGAGAATTAATTTAGAGCCACTCGATAGAACATTAGAACTTATGACAAACAAATCAAGGTTATTATTAAAAGTAAAATGTCCAATCAACAGTATGAAGATAAGCCACCCATACCCCACCTAATATTCCTAATATATCACTAATAATGTTTCATACCCAATAATTCGAAAACCTACTTTAACATAGTATAATGTATTTTATACCATAAAAATCATAATCTGATCGTTTTTAATATCTACACGCTGTCCAATAAGCTTCAATAAGTGTCTGGTGCCCGTAGTCACATTAACCCTTAAACGCTCTATGGGAGTCGAACAAGATCGCTAAAGGTGGGTTCGTGAAGACCTTAACAAAGGTTGAGGTACAAAGAGGTGAGTGGACTTACACCAATCATCAGTTTTCTTTCTTTTTTTTTTCTTTTATTTAATTATTAGTTAAACCATAAAGAGTTTGTTAGTCTCACTACTTACGTGGTAGCACGTACTGATTTAACTATCACATGCTAGTTAAACAACAAACCACTGGTCTAAGGTACTGGTTTTAGAGTGCCACATGGCGCTATCCAAATCAATTTGTCATTTTTCTTTCTTGTCCTACTCACAATCCTCTAAACTAACTCTTTCTCCTTCTTCACTCACATAATTCGTTTTCTGGTTATTCTTCACCAAATTTAAAACACTTTCTTCTCTCCTGCATACAAGCGTTGCCTATATGAACGTATCTCCTTCAGGAGAACAAAAAATACTTAAAAATGGAAAGTAGCAGCAAAAATCATGAAAAAAGTTATCTCCTGCAAAGGCCAAACCGCTTTGGATGATTCGGTTGAAAATACTCAAAAAACGTATCTCCTGCAAAGACCAACCTGCCTTGGATGGTTCGGTTGAAAATACTCTCATAAAAGAATGTAGTTACTGGTTCAGTCAAAAAATCCCGTTAAAACGACCCGAAACCTGTTGTAAAGAAAAAAAAAAAAAACCTATATCAAACTATACTCTCTTCACCAAGTTCATGTACGCCCCGCTTGCGGTATGCGCATATAATGTATATATGTGTGGGCGCTCGGGGGGGGGGGGGGGGGGGCAAAAGTGAAAGTGCATTAATTTTAACGTTATTTTACTAATTTCGTGGAAATAACGTTAAAAGATGGGATGGTTAATCATGTATCATGTGGTGGCGTTGATAGCCGAAAGACAAGGGGATACATGCACTAATCAGTAGTTGTCTCAATTGCTGAGTGTTATGTGCCTTATGTCCAAGGCTTGATGCAAAACTACTATCAAGCCGGGGGTCTCACTGGAAACAGTCTTTCTATTCCTACGGGGTAGAGGTAAGACTGTCTACATCTTATCCTTCTCGGACCTTACCTTAGCTTTGTTGTTGGTGGGATTAAGTAAAACTAAGTATTATTTTAAGTAAAATAATATGATGATGATGATGATGATGATGATGATGAAGTATAAGTAAAACTAAGATTAATATTATTTTAATAGTTAGAAACTTCTGTTTTTAATAGTTTACATAACACTATTTTCCTATGATATATAGCACAACACCAACACATACTCCTTTTGTCTCCTTAACACTCTCTTCCTTCCAACATCAAAATGTCTGCAAATATCACTTCATCATCATCCTTCTTCAGCCATCCGAACCATAATCCCATCAAGAAAACATCCAAACCAGTATTAATGCTTGCAAATAAAGACTCCCCAAACACATCTTCTTCATCTCTCATTCGGGTCGGATCATCCATCAAGATAAAAAAGGTATGCTTTCTTTTTCTTTTTATTTACTATTTTTACCCACTTCTTCTTTCATCTTTGATCTAACTTCATATAATACAAAAAAAAATTATATTTTTATTGAAAAGGTTTTTGAAGACAAATCTAGAGGCATAGTTTGTTATATGGATGATAATGGGGAGATAACATGTGAAGGATTTGATGAAGGGCCTCGCCTGCATCAAGGTTCTTCAAGATTTTCTTGTTATCCTAGGTAAATTGTCTTTAAAAATGTTTTATTTAATTATTTATTTATAAAAAAAAAGTGATTTTCATTAAATTTTGGTTGAATTCTTGAATTTTACAGAGGAAAACAAGATATTGTTGATCTTCTTGAAAGGAGTTTGCTTCAAGTTACTGATGGTGGTAAACTCAACTAACCATGGTTGACAATCTTCTAAGTTCTAACTCATGTATATGTAGAGATGGAGGGAGAATCCATCCTAGCCGTTGAATAATTGATCTGAGATGAACAGTCATGCTTGTAAATTGTTATGCAGAGACACCCAAAAGAATTTATATATGTATACTTGTGTGTGTGTGTATAATGAAATAAAATCTATTCTTGGGTTTATAAAAACTGGTTGGCATTGTGATTTGAAGAATGAAATAGTGTATTTGGATGCGTTAAGTTGCTCGTGAGGTACTTGTAATCAACTTGCTCACAGCTCGAATAAACTAGAAGTTTACCGATCTCAATCCTAAAATAGAATTCATTCAATAAAAGAGCTTACATTCAAATTCTATAAATTGAACTTGATTAGGATCCTATGCGGTTATAGTGATCCAAAATCAAATCTTGGTCAAAGGCTGATATTTGAGAGATAGGTTATCATGTCGGGATATTGGTAATTTTAATATCAAGCAGAATTTATATATACACATATATAAAATGTAAAACATATATAATATTAATAGTAATATCAATGGTCAAAAGTCAAAACTCAAAAGTGTCGATATTTGAAATATGATTTAATCGTAAGTCATGAAATCTTACTCGAATCCACATCAACCAAAGGCATCCAAAACAACAGTCAAACATCAATCAATATCGCCGATAATATCAAAACCGATATTTTGTATATGACCAATAACCTATATCCCACCGATATTAACTACATAGCTAAGATCACAAATACAAACAACCTAATTTGGTATGTAAATTCAATAGCATCTCATTTTTTACTTTATAATATGCCAAACCACACGACAACATAGCAATAACCCCACTATAGACTATAGAGCACTAAATGCACATTTAACGGCCCATGTATGGCACTTACATTTCTTTTCATTGGAGAACATAAGCAAAACAATGGCCTATAGGAATGCAGATAAAATAAAATATATAAAATAAATAACCATTAATAGGAATACTTCAAAGACCCCAAAATAAAAAAAAAAAAACAAAAAAAAAACTATATTTGCAGGTTGGTTAAATAATAAAACAATATAACACCCCAGAATTAACTCCAATGCTCAAAAATGAACCCTGAATTCAAAAAAGAAATAAATAGATTTACAATGGGGCAAAACGATACCGTTTTGAGAATATACAATGCAAAGCTAATTTTCGGAATCAATCAGCAGCTGCAGAAGTTCCAATTTGGCAATAATCTTCAGACAAATCAGTTTGGGACTTGCTACGTATAACTGTTGGCGGAGACCATTGATCAGGAACCATTAAAAAATAAGTTGTCATTGCTTTCCTGAATCTTTTCTTGTACTGTTTTGGTGAAATTACTGTTGGAGACGCGTTCTTCGGCCCACCTAAAATACCCGAAGCCTTCACCCATGTTTCAAGATGTTTGTCCCATGTATATTGTCTCATGAAGTCGATAATCCCAAGTACAAGTTCGTGTTTTTCTTCGTCTACCCCGACCAATAAGGAATAGTCCATTACATCAACCGACTGCAACCATAAATTCAACAACTTTGACATTATTTTCACCAATTCAAGAATTAACAAGTAATTACTTAAAAAAAAAAAATCAAAAGTACGTGCATTTTAGACACGTTTAGAGACTTTATTATACAAAAATAAGTTCGGTGACTTTTTGGTTTATTTTTTTTTAAGTCAAGGGACTTCGTGTCCGTTTGTTAAGGAAATATACGTGTTCACAAACTATTCATGAACACTTATCAAACGATATTTTCTGTTCGTGTTCATTCATTAAAGAAATGAACGTGTGCATGTTCGTGTTCGTTTGTTAATTTAGGTAACGAACGCAAACGAACATTTATTAACACAAACGGACACAAACTAATGTTTATGAACACAAATGAACACAAACTAATGTTCATGAACACAAATGATAACAAACGAACACAAACAAGCATTCATGAACAGAATATATAATACACCGATACTTATTACATATTTTATTTGTCGAAATTTTGAAGTATTTAAATAAAAATTAGAAATTAAAAACACTAATGAACTATCGAACACAAACGAACACGTTACCGAATGTTCACACACGACCTTTGTTCATGTTCGTTCATTTAACTAAACGAACGAAATTTCTTGTTTGTGTTCGTTCATTTATTAAATAAACGAACACAAACAAACTTCCCGTCGAACGGTTCACGAACAGTTCACTGAACGTTCGGTTTGTTTGCAGCCCTAACTTTGATATACAAAAATTAACAATTTTCGTGAAATATTAGAAAGTACCCCATACGAATCACAGCAAACAGCTATAAACATTTATAAACAACCCAATTTTTTTGTTAAAAAAAAAGGAAACTTACAGCAAGAAAAGCAGTATCGTTCCAGACAGCTCGTTCCAACAATCTTTTGGCCTTATTACCAACAAAAATAGGAGAAGTTGGCATGGCTTCTATCAAATTTTGATCTAATAAAACCTTGTTGCTTCCAGTAGAATCAGAATTATATCGTGATCTTGATGATCCTTTAAGATCATAAAGTCGCGATAGATTCCTTCCATACAAAAGATTCTCCATAATCAACACATCCATTTTCGTTTCCTTCCCACCTTTCATATGCTTAATCACAACCTTCAAACCAAATAGGGAATTAGGGATATAAATTATAAATTAAAAAAGAGTAAAATGCCATATTTGTCCCTGGGGTTTGGCCAATTTGCCACTTTCATCCAGAAGATTTGAAATCTTGCAATTTTCATCCGGCTCATTAACTTCATCCATTTTTCTCCGTTAAGTAAGGGGTATCTCTGTCTTTTCTAACTTAAAGGGCCATTCGGTCTAACGGATTCAGTCAGGGGTATTTTAAATACTCGTCCATAAAGTGAAAAAGACTGAATTACCCTTTAAGTTAACAAAACAGACGAAAATACCCCTGACTTAACGGAGAAAATGGATGGTGTTCACGAGCCGGATGAAAATGGCAAGATTTTGTATCTTTTGGATCCAGATTCGGAAAAACAAACTTTTGGACGAAAGTTGCAAAAACTGGTCAAACCTCAGAGACGAAAATAGTATTTTACTCTAAAAAAATAATATAAAAACAAAATACCTGATAAATTCCCAAAATCTTTGCCAGACATGTAGGACTCCCGGTACCAATGGATTCAGATAAATACTTAAAGTAAGCCGGAGCAAATTTAATAAACGACTCGAGCTCAGTCTTTGTAACTTGTTTGATTATGAACCGATCATCTAACGTTTTCGCAAAGAAAACGTTACTTTTACCACCTTGGGCTCCCCATTTTTTGCAACGGCTAAGAGACCGTATATAATCCATTTCAGAAGGACAACATATCCTCCTTAACGCTTCAAATCTCTTCGCATAATACACAGTCACCGTGTACTTCATTTTACCCGAAGGACTATCATCCGTAAATTCAACTCGGGAATGCAACAATTTTGTTTGCGAGGAAGGATCCGACATCAAAGCGGTACGAGGTCCGCTCATTGATAAAATGCCATCATCCGCGAAACTTTTAAACGATTCAAGCGACATCCCATCAAAATTACTAGACTGTAACGTTGATGACTCACCCGCGTCAAACTCGGACACTTGCGAAATATAATCACGTGAAAGCAACGTGTAGGATATGATACTTGTGGGCTCGTCGTCATAAACGGGAATTACGGTGTCGTTGAGGCCGACAGCTAGAAGCAAGCGGGCCCCACCCTGGAGTTCTGATTCCCGAAAAGATGAGATGTAGACAGGGTTATAACCGTTGAGCGTGTCGAGTTTTTGAGCGGTCGTTGAAAAGTTTTTGTTCAAGGAGCGGTAAAAGTTTAAAAACGGTACACCTAACCAGCCGGTTGAATCTTCCATGGTTTCAGAGCCTTTGGTAGATAATACAGGAGATAAAGCCGATGATGTTTTGGATTCTTCGATACGGTCTCCTTTTTCCAGCTTATCTGGAACATTCAGATCTAAATCGGATAATCCAGAAGAATTCGGATGGTTACCGGTCCATGCAGCTTCTAGAGTGTCGGACAGACTCGTTAGAACTGGAAACTGCCCTTCGGATATGGCCCTACGGACCGATACATTCGATATTAATGGATCAGACCACTCGTGTGCTTCCACTGGACTTGAAACAACACTCGTTTCATTTTCACCAACGTCGGAGACTTTACATGAATCCGCAACAGATTTTGAGTCGGGGACCGTTTCATTCAGTTTATCACCGTGTTCTGATCCCGGATAATTCGGGTCGAGTTGTGGGTTATCGGTATCGACACTAGATGCATACACTAAACGATGGTCCCACATGTAAGATTGGAAAAGAAGCTGCCTACGTAAGCGATTGATCTCGAGGATATCAATCATCGGCTGCCCTTTTTTCACTTCTCGATTTAAAATCTTTTGCAATGACCCCTGCAATCATATCACAATTTTAAGAATTACAAGTAATGGAATATGATATTATTAATATAGCATTTAAGGGTAAGTAATGGAAAATGATATTATTAATATAGCATTTAAGGGTGACTTAGGAATAGATTGATCATACGGCCTCTCAACTTTGGTAATGACCTGTTTATGTACGTGGGTCAAATATAATACGTTTTTGTGCTTATTTATATGTACGTTTTTCAGTTAGTCTACGTTTTGACATAAATTTTGTTCGGAAACAAGTTGAGTCAAATATGATACGTTTTCACTAGGCAGTATAAATTCGAGTTACTTTACGTTTCGACGCCGCCGTAACGCGCGGTACCATTATTTAACTTCAAAAAACATTATTTTCTTACGTGCTTATTTTTATGTACGGTTCGGTATAAATCCAAGTTGGTTTATATTTCGACGTAAATTTTTCTCGGTAATGAGTCAGGTCATACAATACGTTTTCGTGATTATTTTAATGTGTGTTTCAATTGGTCTACGTTTTGACGTAAATTTTGTTTGAAACTAGTCATGTCAGATATTTGACAATATAATTAGAGTTACTTTAAGTTTCAACAGCGCCGTAACGCGCGGCGGGTCAAAATACTAGTTCTAAATAAAACAATGGGATTCACCTTAAACTCTGTTTTTTCATTCCGTAACACAGCTTCCAAATCTGCTATCTGTCGTCTCGATTGTGGCACTTTCACCTCTCGCTTTTCTGCCATCTGGCTTAAAGCTGTAAAAATTTCTGAAAATAATAGCTCTGAGCGGTGAACAACCTGTCAATAGCAGCATAACATTAGAATGATGTAATCAGTAATTTCACCAGCTAAAATGAATAACTTAATAACCGAACCTCATCTACTTCATGTTGAATCCACAGCTGATTCTCGTATTTGAAATCAAGTTTATGAGGTGGAAGGTAGACCGAATGGACATCAATAGATGCATAACGAAAGCAGGCTACCATTTTCCCAAAACTGCACACGTAATCATTACTTTTATAATAAAGAAAAAAACTGAAAAGAAAAAGATATTAAGAATTATTGTTGAAGTAAAATGCTATTTTCGTCCCTGAGGTCAGTGGCGGCTTTAATGGTGTGCAGGGAGGACCTCCGCACAAGGCCCGTGATTTTGAGGGGCAAGCGATTTAAAAAAAATCTAATATATATATGCTATTTTTTTTAAAAAATAGTAAACATATACCAATTCCAATATAGGCCCGTTTACAAATCATTTTTTATGATTTCGAATTTAGCCCACTTGGCGTTAGGTTTATTGAGCTCAATACTAGTTTGATTTTCATTTTTAAATAATAATAAAACATTACGAAAGGGCATATTTTTTTAAGCTCGAACAGGGCACGTGAATTCTCAGAGACGCCTCTGCCTGAGGTTTGGCCACTTTTGCGACTTTCATTCAAAAGTTTGTTTTTCCGCATCTGGATCCAAAGGATTTGAAATCTTGCCAATTTCATCCGACTCGTTAACTCCATCGATTTTTTAACGTTAAGTCATGGGTATTTTCGTCTTTTTAGACTTTTTTTGTGATGATTAAAGGGTTTGGGTGGAGAGAAAGTCAACAGAGATGGATCTTTATTTCTTATAATGTTTTTTATTTTTTTAAATGTCTAAAAAGACGGAAATGCCCCTCATTAAACGGAGAAAGTGGATGGAGTTAACGAGTCGGATGAAAATGCCAAGTTTTCAAACCTTTTGGACCCAGATGCGGAAAAAAAACCTTTGAACGAAAGTCGCAACTGTCGCCAAACCTCAGGAACGAAAATGACATTTTACTCTTATTCTTAAGTATAACTGTATAAGTAGTTAAGTACCCATAGAAGCGAAGACAGTCACGATGGAGAGAATGACCACAGCTTGCAACGCGGCTAGCGGCAGCATGGTTTGAGAAACTGAGTTCTAGAAACTTCCCGAACGATAAACCCCAAGCAGCATCTGACATCACTATTCTTCGAGTTGTCGGAGGGAAACCGCTAGTGCGTGGACATCTCAAACACCTGTGCCACATCCAAATCTTACCCTCTTTTTCTCCCGGTAAGAGAATTTCCGGTAGCTTCTTAACAGATATGGTTAGGGTTCCTTGTCTATGTGTGTAACACTGTACATGTGCCTCAGATGGCATCTCACATGATCTGCATCGGTAACCCTGTCCAACAAAAGTAACGTCAATCATCCAGAACATATATATACATAGAGGCCGGTTAACGTACAAGACCACCTTATCGTGCGATGTGTACGCGAGCATCTCAACCGCACATCTGATCTAATCTAGGCCTTCAATTGAACGTTGTGGCCCAATAGTAATTAACTTTGCATAATTACGCAGGTTATACTGCATAATTACCCACGTTATTTGCATAATTACGCATGGGTTGGGTTAAACCCTAATTACGCACGTTATATGGTGGTCGCGTACCGTCACACGTTAAGAGCCTTTTGTATTTAAACCTTCCACTATATATATACATATATAGTGTATGTGTATGGATAGTGTGTGTGTTGACATACTTGATCAAACAAATCATCACGGAGAAAGCGGCCGAGTGGTTTATCAAAGTTGCCATAATACTTTATACGAAACAGGTGGGACCGCTCGCAGACGGTTCCCTTCCACACGCAACGCGATGACAGTGACACCAAAATACTTTGGTTATCAGACGGTGAAGGCGGAAATTCCTCTTTGCCGTTTTTTCCATCCAACTGGAGAAACGCTCCGTCTGAAGTGGTACGGTCCACACTAGGCTCAAAACCGTTTGTAACTATGGTACCTAAGTCTCTCGGTGTCTTCACAGAATTCAGATCGCCACATGTACCTTCTGGAATGTTCAGTTTCAAAGAAGCTACAGAGTGCAAGTATGGACTAGCCTTTGGATCATTTGGGCCAATTGGGCCGATTTCGGGCTTGTTGCTGATGATGGAGAACATTTCTGACATGGAGACACTCTGTGTCTCGGTGGTCTGAGGTTTTTCATTCGTGGGGGTGGTAAAACCGGGAATCGTTGAAATTGACCGGTCAATGTTTGATGGTTTGTCAGGTAGTGCAACGGTTAGGGCAGCGTTTAAGGGCAGTTCGGGCAGTGAGGCGCCTTCGTCAGCAAGAAAAGAAGTTTCCAAAGCCAAATGATAAGCAGCAAAAACTCCATACTGAACAACATGTTTTACTTTCTTTAATTCGTCGCCGCTCGCACCCCTCAGTAATATCTGAAAACCCCAATATAAGTATATTTATAATCAAACTAATATTTTAAGAATAAAATGTCATTTTCGTCCCTGAGGTTTGGTAACTTTTGCGACTTTCATCCAAAGGTTTGTTTTTTTGCATCAGAATCCAAAAGGTTTGAAATCTTGCCATCTTCATCCGGCTCGTTAACTCCATCCATTTTTCTCCGTAGAGTCAGGGGTATTTCGTCTTTTTTTGTTTGGTCTTTTTCAGGGGTATTCGGTCTTTTTACATAAAATGAAAAAGACCGAATTGCCCTTTAAGTTAACAAAAAAGACGAAAACACCCCTGACTTAATGGAGACAGATGGATGAGTTAACGAGCCGGATGAAAACGGCAAGATTTCAAACCTTTTGGATCCAGATGCAAAAAAACAAACCTTTGGATGAAAGTCGCAAAATTGGCCAATCTTCAAGGACGACATGGCATTTTACTCAATATATAAAATTAAAAAATACTAAATGGGAATCACTCACAGTGCAACCGAATGGTTTTGGACAGCCTTCAAAGTACATGAGTGTCTTGACCAGCTTCTTGCCACCCTGTCCGGCAGTTCCGTGTTCTTCTTGGAACCGTTGAACATGAAACATGTCACAACATCCCAATTTCTGAGAAGAAAGATGATCGATTGACGGAACTATCTGGGCGCCGGTGCACCGAGCTATACGTTCCAAAAGTGGCCTTTTGATGTTCAGAACAAGAGATATGTCCTTTGCAAGAAGATATTCTTGTGCATATCTCGAAACTGATTTCTCCACTAAAAGAACATCAGGCTGGTGCGCATCTATCTTTGCTACAGCCATCTTTAAATGATCCATTTCCTTATAAAAAAAATTACGATATATGTAAATGTAAAGGTAAATTCAATGTTTCATAATGTAAAACGTCTGTTTAGATTGTTTTTAAAATTTAAATCTAACCTGTTGCAACAAAGTATCGAAACTTGACAGGTGGTTAGAAACACGTTGATACTCGAGAGCCCCTCCGAGGATTAAGAAACGAGGCTTCTCTATTTTCGATGTCATCCGTCTATGAGCTACGTTTTTCTTACAGACAACTCCTTTCACCACAATACTTGAAAAAAGAAACAATAATTTAATATCGAAAAAAACAGAAAAATGGAATTATAGACGACGGAAATTCCTGACCTGTCGGAACGACTCCCAGAAGCTAAACATTTTATCTTAACGTACCCACCCGGGTCCATCCCGCCACCTTTGCTTGTGTCAGGTTTTAGCAAAGACGCAGCCTCCCACGACAAAGATGTTATTATCTCTAACCAACTATCTTTATCATATTCTTCCTCATTGTCAACAAGATTGTCAACCTGCAACAGTTGAGATACTAAAGCCCTAAAATGTCCATCAACAACAGTCTTCATGGCCTTTTTATGCTCTTCGTTTGATCTATCCCTGTGTCTACACTCCCCGCTTCCGAAATTGCTTGAAGACCGCAAGTATCCCCATTCTCCAGCAGCATCGTCACCATCATCACCGTCATCGTCGTCGTCAAATAACAGAGCTTCTCGTTCATCTTCTTCGTCTTCGGGCTCAGGTGGCAACCATAGGACCCCGTTGTTCTCGAAATCCACAGGTTCAGGTACGTCTTGTACGACATCATTTGCATACATAGCTGATGACCCTTCACATTCATCACTAACATCATTCGCATCCTCTTTTTTCTCAAGCTGTTGCGATGCGTCAAAACTAGCTTGTAACGAACAGCTGCTCGCACTTTTTGTATCGACAGCTTTACAAGATTCGTAATCGTTATCTGTATCGTCCATTTGTAATTCATCATAATATCCGTCATCCATCGGCAACATATGTCTTCCACCAGAAGCTAACCGATAAGCAAATTCTTCATCAAATTCATCATCACCCCTGGTATCAATCGACCACATTATAAATTAACTAACTATAAATTTATAATACAAAGTAATTAGGTGATAACTGATAACAAGAACCTGTTCACGTATCCATAGTGGGTTGGAGATTGAGCGGCTACATCGAACAATAACTCATTGCTCCTCGATGCAAGTTCGTTCTGTTCATCCATATTCGCTTCCATTACCGCAGACTGATTATACGAACAGATCGATTGCGGGACAGAAGCAAAAGTAATGCTGCTACTGTCAGCAGTACAGCTGGATTTAGTGCTGACGAGACTAGCGGCTGACGGTGACGTACTAAGATACTGATTCGGATCCTGAACTCCATGATCCGCAACCGCAGAGGCAACTAATCTGCCTTGCTGCCATTGCTTAAAGCAGTAATTACAAGCCCTAATCTTTTCCGTTTCCTCATTGATAATAATATGATTACTAGGCCTAGCAGGAATCCAGTTATGCGTACACTTGGCGCAGAAAACTCGACCGCAAAGTCGGCAATGGTGTCTTCGGTTAAACAAAGTGAACTGCGAATCACACTCGTAGCATACCCTGCAGCTCTGATCGGGCATCCAAAAGTCCCTCGACACATTAGCCTCAGACCGTCGAGGGATCCAATTCTTCAAATTACCAATCAGATTACTTAACTTATCCGGCGAATCCATGACCAAACAAATTCCTTATCAGTTATCACACTCATCATGACAATGATATTCTCATTTGCTCAATGAGGCCACCACTTACATAAAACTCAATCAATCAATTCAACTTGTGCATATGAAACCCTAACCCTAACCCTAAACCAATAATATCCACAAATTAAACACTTAGAGAACAACCTAACCTTAATTATACAAATTATACTCGAAATCACCAACCGGAATCCGAAAATTTACCGCGTAATCGATTAATTCCACTCCGAAAAACCTCAGCGGCTGAATCAAATTGAATTCTACAAAATAATTAAGCAAATAGATTAAGAATTGTACAAAATTATTAAACAAACATATAGAATAATAGTAAATTAATAAATATATAAAGAAAAGAAGAAAGCACATGCATCGACAAAGGACCAACGGTGAATCAGCAAATTGAATTATAATAAATGCATAAAATGATGATGACAGAGAAAGCGTGATGCAGGTGTGTTGTATATCATGAGTAACAATCAATAAATCCGACGAGATTTATTAATTAAAAAAAAAAAACAAAGAAAGAAAGAAAAGGAAAGAATAAAAGATGTACCGTTAGGTTTTTGGGGAAGAAGGAGCATGAGAATGAAGGGGATTTGAATAATAATGATATTGTTGATATTGTTGTTATCCTCCGGCAATCTCTCACCGTAAACGATCTGTGAGGGGGATTGATGTTGATGTGGAGATTATTCGTGATTTAGTGATTATGATGATTATGGTGTTGGTAACCGTATTGTGAAGGTGAATATCAGGTTCCATTGGCGTTTCCGGCAACGATGGATAATCTCATTTACGTCTCTTCGTTTTCATGTGATAATAATAATGATGATAAACATGATCCCTTGGTTCACTGTAAAGTTTAAGTATAATAATTTATGATAATATGTTATTAAATTCTGGTTATAGGAAATATATATTTTTAACAGCAATTTTTTTTAATTTATGTCGTATGTCGGACTTGAACTTGAACCCAAAACATTTGTCTCCTAAACTCAGGATGTTTAAAGATTTTGCTTTTGTTAATGGACCATCATCCTGTTGGTGGTTAGAGAAAATATATAATGGTCAGTGATAAATATTTAGGAAGTATGAAAAGATATTATTATATTATTATTAAAATTAATTTGAAGTTTTTGTTATATTTTTTGAGTGGATTTCATACTTAACAATAATTTAATAAATAGAATACATGCAAATCGTCAATGACATTCAGCTCAGGTGGTACGAGCATTTGGGTTGAAAACTTATTTTTTAAGTAAAGTTACCTGAAATAGAAGTTGACTACATTCATTTTTTATAATTACTAATTATCCTAATTTTTAATATCATCTAATCAACAATTATTGGTTTATTATATAACTAATTAGATTCAAATTATTCAACAATCATATTAAAATATTTACTGGTTGTTACCATATAGGCTTTAAATCATTAAAATAATAGATACGGAATTGATTTTTGAACTTTCAGTGTATTTTAGATGATTATGTCCCTCAAGGAAACGATTCAGTGTACTTTCAGTGTATTTTGGAAGGAAACGATTTGGAGTTAATAACATTAATTGGATTTTCTTTTTTAGGTGGGTTCAATTAACCTAGACATGTTAGTGGTTTAAAATTTAAAATTTTATATATAATTTTGATTAAATTCTTCCAACATATTATAGTAATTTTAATTTTAAATTTAAATTATATTTGAATTATTTTTAAATAAAGTTACCTAAAATAGAAGTTGACTACATTCATTTTTTTATAATTGTTAACTATTCTAATTTTTAATAATCTCTAATCAACAATTATTGGTTTCTATATAACTAATTAGATTCAAAGCTTCAACAATCATGTTAAAAACATTTATTGGTTGTTACCATATATGCTTTAAATCATTAAAATAATAGATACAGAATTGACTTTTGAACTTTCAGTGTATTTTAGATGATTATGTCCCTCAAGATGCTAGCATTGGTATGTTTTCTAATATCATTTTAATTATTAGAAGTCTATTTTAACAATATATTAATATTATTAAAAAACGAAAAAAAAGTGTTTTTAGTATTTTTGGTTGATAATTTCCTTATTTAGAGGATAAATAATAACTTGATTTTAAATTCAAAAATTTGATTTGGAGAATAATATGAAAGTAAACGATTTGGAGTTAATAACATTTATTGGATTTCTTTTTCAGTTTGGTTCAATGTACCTAGACATGTTATTGGTTTATAATTTAAAATTTTATATATAATTTTGATTAAATTCTTCCAACATATTATAGTAATTTTAAACTTGAATTATATTTGACTTATTTTTAAATAAAGTTACCTGAAATAGAAGTTGACTACATTCATTTTTTATAATTGCTAATTATCCTAATTTTTAATAACCTCTAATCAACAATTATTGGTTTTTATATTTTAATAACCTCTAATCAACAATTATTGGTTTCTATATAACTAAATAGATTCAAGTTATTCAACAATAATATTTAAAACATTTATTGGTTGTGACCATATATGCTTTAAATCATTAAAATAATAGATACGGAATTGACTTTTGAACTTTTAGTGTATTTTATGTCCCTCTCAGCCTGAGCGGTGTTGTGGCTTCCGGTTTATATCCTGTTGACGAGGTAACTTGAACGATTTTTTTTTGTATTCATGAATATATAATGGTCTATTAACTCCAAAACATGTACATTAATGTTTGTCATAATCAGGGGATAACAATAGAGAAGAGTATGGGATCTACTCCACATTAGGCATGACAGGATTTTGGTCCACATGCAACTTCTAACTTCTTTGCTGCTGCAGAATCATCAGTGTTGGTGGAACTCACCCATTAGTTAAAAATATTAGTTTTAGATTTACTCAAAATAGATAAACACAACTTGAAGTATTTAAATTCATATTTTAGCTCCTTTATACTTTATTTCTTTTCTAAATATTTACTACTTGAGCAGTCCATGAAAGTAGGAAATTTTGTAAAAATGAAAGAAGAACTTGATTCCGAGTTTGGATACTTTTTATGTATGAAAAAATGTAGAACTATCTCTAGCTACAAATCTATGCTTTTCTAATTTGGTTTGTTTGAAATTAATTTGTTTTGTTTATTGTAAAATGCTTTATAGTGGCAAAAGTGTAACGAACAAAGGCAATGATGTGAAGCAGTGCATGTCACATGTGAGCTTCAAGTCAACTTACCTAATATATAATTAGTGATCTGAAGTAATGCAATGATTAATTAGCAAGGAATGATTATCAACCTCATTATACTTTCAAAAAAAGGTAATTTATAATTATTTTGTGTTTCGTATCTTCTCTCAATTTGAAATTCAGCTTTATATCTAGGTATCTACGTGTGGTTTAAGATGTTTCAACCTCATTATACTTAGGGTTAGTTTTGAGAAAGATGTGGACAAGGCAGAGTCAATGTGGGAGATACAACATCGACATGTTGCTGATAATATTTAAGTCATATAGATGACATGGGTGTATTATTTTTAAAGGTTATCACTACAAATTTTTTATTGCACGTATACATCATCACAAGCACTTTTGCTTGCTTAGAGCAAATACTACCATGGATTTTGTTATCATAGAATTTGTCGGTGCATCAAAATTCATTTTTGTTTGTAGAAGTAAAAGCAACATCCCGGGTGTATCTAAGTCTCTTAGTCTATCCATATGAGTTCACGTTACATATTTTTTATTTCATTAGATTCAAGAATTAAAGCCTATTAATGTGAAAATCTGGGATTTCATCTTTTGTATCAGGGTGAATCACTTCAAGTCATGTATCCGAGTTGTTTTAGGTGCAGCCTCCCTCCCCCCTCCCTCTGATTTTGTGATATATATCATTTTAATGTTTTTACATTATTGTTCCAACCTAAATTGATGGTTCTTTGTTTAAAGTTGACTTGAAAAAAAAAACCTCTTTCTTTTTTCATTTGATAAGCAGAACCACTTTATTTTCAAGTCTTCAAGTCGAATACCATTAGCCCACTATAAATGCATAGAGGTGGAAGTCTTGACCCAAGTGGTTAATTTGAGTTTTCTATTTCTCACCAATGGGTTGAACGGGTAATCTCATAAAAAATAGTTCAAAACTGGGTTGTGTTTCTTTGTTCCCTGATGCCTAACTCATGAAAATGTTATTTTATATGAATTTCTGACCACGAACTGGGATGGCAAGAGTTGTATAACTAACATTACAATTCGGCTTATTAATATCACTGTCCATAATAGCTTTCTTATTTTCTCCGGGCCCAAAACTAAATATAATCAATGGCCATCTTTTTCGAATTTGATTATCATCTTCGTCTCCAAGGTATGAATTTGTCTATTAATCCCTTTTTTTCTTTATTTTGTTAAGTTTTATCTGTAATCGTTTGTTTGTTGTATCTCGCAGCCGTTCATCTAGCTGTTGCTAGCTTCTACGTATTTTTGTGGATTTCTACCAAGAAACTTGAATTTGATGTTGTTACATCCTCTTTAATTCTTGCTAAAATGTCACATTTTGAGCGAGGTGTCTCATTGTCAAGTTATATAAGGACATATATATGCTTAAATATGACACCTGAAGTGTCATACTCCCTGAATCTCATTATCAAGTTATAAAATGTCTCATTGAGTGTCATAAAGTTTAATATTATATACACCGCTTTCAGATCTCATAAGGTAAGTGTTCTTAAATCATTATACATTTTTTGTATATTAGTTACTATGAATCGCGTGTTTACTATAGTTGTTATTTATATGTCTTACTTTGAAATGTTGTCATTTTTTAGCCTTTTTTTAATGATAATACCATTTTGTTGTTTATTACTTGGTGAACTAATAACGTCTGTCGAATAAACAAAGCTAAAGTGTTTTACTTAACATCTCTTCATACTTTCGTTATGTGATAGATTATTTCACAAGAAGATATACTTTGCATTCTACAAAATGTCACAGATACGTAAAAGTACGTCTGTATTGGTTAAGAATCTTCGTACACATAATATTAATGGTCAAACAAGGTTTATGAATCCATTTTTAATGTTATTGAATAATTTTGTTTTCAATGTATTTTTATGTATGTTACTAATAAATTTTTGTTCATATATTTTGTTTATGATAGGTACGGTGTTGTTGGATGACATGATATAATTGAAGCCGAACATATTTCGTTAGGGGATGATTTTTTTTTTCAGTTGGTCTAAAATGAATTCGAGGTTATTGGTTACGAAACTCTAGCAAGTAGAAGTATTAGAGTAATAGGCTTTCAATTTTTATGTCAAACCACAAAAAACGTATTTCTTTCATTTATTTATCTTTTCGGTTTTGTTCCATATATAGTTCGATACTTCGTTTTATTTTAATATTCAACCTCAGATTTCCATAATAAGTTCAGGTGTATAGTTTCTTTATGATCAGTAACGCAATTTCTTTTATAAAAGTAAGAAACATATCATTTTTCAACACCGTGAAATTCACAGGTATTAGCACTAGTATGTTATTAAATTGTGGTTAAAGGAAATACATATTTTTTTAACATCGATTTTTTTTTTTTTAAATCTATGTGGTATATCGGACTTGAACCCAAAACATCTATCTCCTAAACTCAGATGTTTAAAGGTTTTGTTTTTTTTTTTTATGGATCATCATCCATCCTGTTGGTGGTTAAAGGAAATATATAATGGTTAGTGATAAATATTTAGGAATTATGAAAAGATATTATTTTTATTAGAATTAAGAGTAAACTGCCATTTTGGTCCCCTAGGTTTGGTCACTTTTGTCATTTCAGTCCAAAACTCAAACATTTTAAATCTGGGTCCCTGTGGTTTCAGTTTTATTGCCATTTTGGTCCAAAAATCAAATCACCCCTTATTTGACTATTAAAAGCTGGCTATTTTGTCTTTTTGTTTAAGGGCAATTTTGTCCATCTCAATTTATTATAACATATTAATAATTAAATTAATTATACTTAATTCATTTATACCCTATTTACACAGCTGATTTTATCCCCCCCCCCCATTTAATCATCATCTTCCCCAAAAAACCTACCCTATTTACACAGCGCTGATATTTGGGCATGTGTTGATAATTTTGTTGAAAATTGTGAAATTGGTGTGAAAGAAACCGTAAATAGTGATGATAAAGGGTTGTTTTTGGGATCAAAGGTGTTGGATCCGATCAAAGATTCGGTTGTTTCTTGTTTTAAACAAGAAGTTGAAGAGGAACAAGGAAACAAATTGATGTCTGTAAATTTGGAATCAGAAACATGTGTTGACGATTCAACGATAATCAATGGTGAACGTATGCTTATGCGCTGTAAAAATAAAAGGGGAAGGAAAAGAAAAAACGTGATGGGTTTGGGTTCTGATTGTAATGGAGAAGGAAGAGCTAAGAAAGAGAAAGTTGAGAACGATCGGGTTCGGGTTATTGGCGGGAAGGTGTTGCAGTCAACAACTTTGACCGGTGCCACCACGGTGGTTGATGGTGGAGTAAAGAGCATGCGAAAACGTCATGGAAGACCTCATAAATTTCAGGGTGATCTTACTCCTATTTCAGCTGTGTAAACAGGTTAGGGTGTTTTGGGGAACATGATGATTAAATGGGGGAAATATAATGTAGGATATAAATGAATTAAGTATAATTAATTTAATTATTAATATGTTATAATAAATTGAGATGGACAAAATTGCCCTTGAACAAAAAGACAAAATAACCAGCTTTTAATAGTCAGACAAGGGGTGATTTGATTTTTGGACAAAAATGGCAATAAAACTGAAACCACAGGGACCCAGATTTAAAAGATTTGAGTTTTGGACTAAAATGGCAAAAGTGACCAAACCTCAAGGATCAAAATGGCAGTTTACTCTAGAATTAATTTGAAGTTTTTGTTATATTTTTGGAGTGGATTTCATACTTAACAATAATTTAATAAAAAGAATACATGCAAATCGTCAATGACCTTCAGCTCAGGTGGTACGAGCACTTGGGTTGAAGACTCAAGTTTGATTCCCGTTTGGTGTAAAAATGAGCGAGGCGTTGGTGGGAAATTATAGGAGCCCTAGGGAAACCTAGGTTCGATCCTTGAGCCAAACGAGTTTTACTGGCAATTTCACCGGCATGCCTACGGGTGGATGGGTTACCCGGTTTTTCCCGGAATTTGTGGTGGACAACTCTCTCGGAGCACTCTGTTTGTCCAGTGGGTGTCCAAGACTGCTCAGGATTGATTTGTTGGCGGTTCAAAAAAAAAGAATACATGCAAATGAAATAAGAGAACCGGAAAACACGTGAGTAACCAGTTACCTATCTGTTAAGTATATAGATAACCTAACTTATACCTTATAACCTAATTTGGAGTTTTTGTTAAGAGTTAATTACTGTTTTCGTCCCTGTGGTTTGTCAAAAATCACTATTTCAGTCCATTAGTTTCAAAATTGCAATTTCAGTCCCTGTGGTTTCACTTTCGTAACCATTTCAGTCCACCTCATAACCATTTCAATCCCTGTACTAACAGAATAAATGGATTGAAATGGTTATGAAAGTGAAACCACAGGGACTGAAATGGTTACGAAAGTGAAACCACAGGGACTGAAATCACAATTTTTAAACTAATGGACTGAAATAGTGATTTTTGACAAACCACAAGGACGAAAACAGTAATTAACTCTTTTGTTAAATATTTCTGGAGTGGATTTCATACTTACTGATAATTTAATAA
The DNA here is from genome assembly GCF_002127325.2 of Helianthus annuus. Classification (NCBI taxonomy): domain Eukaryota; kingdom Viridiplantae; phylum Streptophyta; class Magnoliopsida; order Asterales; family Asteraceae; genus Helianthus; species Helianthus annuus. The sequence continues at coordinate 166,557,647 of NC_035442.2, forward strand.
ATAGGACGTGGGATGAAATAAGAAAATCGGAAATAATTAGGCTAACAGCACGTGAGTAACCGGTTACTTTTTTATTAAGTATATAGATAGCCTAACTTAAACCTTATAGCGTGGTTCTAAAGAGCGAGAAGCGTACAAAAGTGACAAGATATAAACCGAGGTGCGAAGAGCCAAGGGTAAAACCACACCGTGTTTCGTACCCGACGCACAAATAGTTATATAATTTTTTTTTTGTAAATTTTCTATATATATCTAGAATCATTAATCCAATATTTAGACATTGTAAGCTTTTTATACGGTTTAATATCGAATTTACATACATGTACAACCTGAAAAACATGTTGTGCAACAATTTGTTGCACAAAAATTGTTGGAAATACATGAGGCCTACGTCTCAAGGTCAACCTTTTTGCAAAAAAAAAAAAAAAAACACGCTCTTTTTAAAAACCAAACTTATAAGAACATTCACATTTCATTCTTTATTTTTATCTTCATTCATAAAATTTCATAAATCATATAAAAACTCATTAATCCCATTCCTTTATGCTTTATTTCTATATGTTTAATATATGCCAAGGTAGATCCTTATTTAAGAACTCACTATTTATCCACAAAACCAACAACATCCCTTCCATCACATACATATCTGTTGATGCAACAAATAATAGACTAAGGGTAGTAGCAGGGTTGGTTAGGCAAAAGGGTTGAAGGGTTCAACTTTGCCTAACGTAGGTCGTGGGGTCCCCCCACGTTTGCAAGACGTGGAAGGAGGTTCACTAGTTTTATTCTTGTGGTTTGCTATGGATCCTCCTCTGAAATGTGTTCAGATTCGGATGAAGGAGCAAACAGAATGTGTGTGTTGGATGTGAAAGGAAGTATCTTGCGAGAAGCAAGTACTTGTAGCGAATGACCAGAGATATCAAGAATCAGGGCTGGTCAGGAATGTGTTTCTCAGTAAATGAAGTGTCAAATATATAGGAGAAGACACCTTCCCAAAGAGGGATGCATTTGACTAGCGACCTTGCTTGCAGTGAGGGCCTTACCCTTTCGGGGGTTAAAGCCTTTTGACCCCTGGATAATAGAGTGTGTTCTGTGGACCTGCATTGCTTTTGCGGCTGGCGAGTTGGTGGAGATGTGACCATTTACTGTTCTCACATTGCTTTACTTCACCTCCTCGACTTTTCAACCTTTGAACCGTTTAACCCTTTGGGCACTTAGGTATTTTGGTCATTTTATTTTGTCTTGGGCTACCCCCGTCATCAGCCCCCCAAGTCAGAGGTTTTTGGGAGATCAGCTCAAAGACTTCTGACTTTTATACACGTGTTTTATTGACTAAAGGCTTTAAGGGGTCAGAGCTTGAAGGCTTAAAGGGTTGAAGGCAGTTAATTTTTGAAATTTAAATGTCTGACAACTGATTTGATTGATGTGTGGCAGTTCATAGGGCGGCGGTTTTTGCAGAAAGTAACCGTTTGCAATTATCACTACTATTTAAGTTTTATATTTAGAGATATCATTTAATTTTCACATTATCTTTTCAAGTTTTCTCTGCAATTTCCCTTCTTCTCTTCAAGGTTAGTTCCGACTTCATCTTTAGTTCCTTACTTTCTTCATATTTTCTTGTAAAAATGGGTGCTCGTAAGGATTTAGCAAAGTCCTTTTCTCGATTAACCCAAGAAGAGGTAGAATTATTTTGTAAGGAATATGGTACTGGGAAAATGTTTAAACCGACTGCTCCTGCTTGTGATGTTCCGATTGACAAATGTCCGGCTGGTTTTGTTGCTCTTTACTGCCGTCATTTTGAGTTTTCGAATCTCCGTCATCCGTTTTCTCTCTTTTTTCTGAATTTGTTGGAGTATTACCGAGTCTCCTTTGGCCAGATCCACCCAAAGGGTATGGCTAGGGTTTTACATTTCGAAGTTTTATGTCATGCCCTTGGGTATTGTCACGGCCCCCGGCCCGGTTTGACCCGTTCCAGGAGCCGCGGGACAGAAACCCTGCGGTACTTTGTTTATTGTGAGTTTAGCAGCGGAAATTTTATTTACAGGATCGTTTAAGCTAAAAACTTTTCCCGATTATTTTATTTCACAATTCGGGATAAAACCCTGATAATTTACAATAGTAAGATTTTCTGGATAAAACACGTTTCTTTATTCTATACTGAGCCACTATCTTAAGCTTGAAATGCTTCCCCTGCATTTTTCCTGAATTATAGCAGATCACCTGAAACATGTTTGGAAAAGATTTTGTCAGCGGGGAAATACTGAGTGAATTATTCTAGTTGCTGAAAATGACACATCTGTTATAATTCACAGTGTTAAGATCTTTTACAATGTTTCTGATATCAACCAACTACCCACAGTACTTTACCACTCGACCCATTGGCCCACCTGTCCAATGGTGTCTGTGATTATGGTCATATCACCCAATGGCTGCCCCAATGGTGACGATTATCAAGTAAAGTGCACAATACCCCATATACCGGATGTAACTTGGTGATTACATAAACTTAATCACTGTAATTTATAATTCTGGAAATAATTTGGAGTATTGTAAAACAGTTGATAAAAAGAGAATAACTCACATTGCAGATTTAGTACTGACAGAATATGATTTTAGCCCTGTTAACCTAATTTCAATAATAATGCACACAAAACAGGGTTAGTGATCAATACAACAGTCACGATATCTCATGAGATCAAATTCTCACAATGAACGACAAAGTGCGATACTTAAACTCATTTATCGAATTAACGACAAACGACAAAGTATAATACTTAAACTCATTCATCGAATTAACGATAAACGACAAAGTATGACCCAATGTGGGCGGCACTTAAACATTCTTTGGATATATTGATCTCGGAAACTGAATCGTAATAGCGATCGAGTAATTACCCTGTTCCGCGGCAGCACTTCGTGATCGTGTGTGTTTAATTTGTGATATAACAGCCTAACATCGATGTACAGAACGAATTCGATCGATGTTTTAACACCAATAGTCGAATGCCAAGGTCGGCTATTTATAGCCCAAATTTCATGTTGCTTACGGACCGTATGACCTAACCCTTACGGTCCGTAAGGCAAGCTGGTAGGCTTACGGTCCGTAAGGACTAACCCTTACGGTCCGTAAAGGTGCGGCCTAGCTTGTAGATTAGCCTAGTCAGTGGCATAGACTTGGTGAATCAATAACATTCGAAATTCAGTATATACAACGCATAATTTAAGATAATTATCGAATAGGGTTTAACCCCCCTGAGTTTTAGGGGCCCTGATCCTGATTCCGATTATTCCGGAAATTTTAGGGTTAGTGCGGAATTACTTGGGTGTCTCAATTAAGGTTTCCTTATTGACTAATTATTATTCTAATTACTAATTTTTTAATGATAGTTGTTACATCCTCCCCACCTTAGGAAAAATCTCGTCCTCGAGATTCATTGAAACAGATGAGGGTACTTGTGCTTCATTTCTGATTCCAGTTCCCAAGTATATTCCGGTCCTCTCTTTGAATTCCATCTGACTTTCACCAGTACTAGTCGCTTGTGTTTGAGAAACTTGATCTTTCGGTCTTCTATTTGTAAAGGTTTTTCTATGAATTTCAGTTTTTCATTTACCTCTATGTCTTGAAGAGGTACTACTAGAGATTCGTCTGATAGACATTTCTTAAGATTGGATACATGAAATACATCATGTACTCCAGCTAGTGCCTCTGGTAATTGTAAACGATAAGCGACTGGTCCGATTCGTTGAATCACTGGAAATGGTCCAACATATCTGGGACTCAGTTTTCCTTTCTTACCGAATCTTACAACTCCTTTCCAGGGAGATACTTTCAGCAGTACTTTGTCTCCTATTTGGAATTCAAGTGGTTTGCGACGATTGTCTGCATAGCTCTTTTGGCGATCTCTGGCTGTTTTCAATCGTTCCTTGATTCGAGTTATCTTGTCTGTGGTTTCTTGCACAATTTCCGGACCTGATAATTGACTTTCTCCTATTTATGCCCAACATACAGGTGTTCTGCACTTGCGTCCATATAGTGCCTCGAATGGAGCGGCTTCAATACTTGAATGATAACTATTGTTATAGGAGAATTCAATTAATGGTAAATGGTTATCCCAATTACCCCCAAAATCAATTACACATGCTCGGAGCATGTCTTCTAAAGTTTGGATCGTCCTTTCGCTTTGTCCATCGGTCTGTGGGTGATATGCAGTACTTAGATTAAGTCGGGTTCCCATTGATTCTTGGAAACTTGTCCAGAAACGGGAAGTGAAACGACTATCTCTATCTGATGCAATGGAGAGCGGGACTCCATGTAAGGATACTATCTCATCTACATACAATTTGGCTAACCTTTCCATACTAAAGGTTTCCTTTATTGGTAGAAAATGAGCTGATTTGGTCAATCGATCCACGATTACCCAAATGGCATCATTACCTTTTCGAGTCTTGGGTAACTTAATAACAAAGTCCATTGTTATAAGTTCCCATTTCCATACAGGCATTTCTAACTGTTGTAGTAAACCTGAGGGTTTCTGGTGTTCGGCTTTAACTTGTGAACAGGTTAAACACTTAGATACATATTCGGCTATATCCTTTTTCATTCCTATCCACCAGAAATTCTTTCTTAAATCTTGATACATCTTATTGTTTCCTGGGTGTATGGTATACCTAGATTTATGAGCTTCCTCTAAAATCTTTGATCTTAAATTTCCCTGTTTAGGTACCCAAATTCTGTTTTTGTGGAATTTCCAAATTTCATCATTTCCTTGTTCCAATTCTTTTAGGTAACCTTTCATTCCTTCGGCATCGTCCTTGATTGCTGTTTTCTGGATTTCCTTCACTTGTTCCATTAAATCTATTTGTAGATTTATTCTAAGGGCACGGACTCGCCTTTGCTTTTCATGATACTTACGACTTAAAGCATCTGCTACTACGTTTGCCTTTCCTTTGTGATATTGAATATCACAGTCGTAATCACTTAAAATCTCCATCCATCTTCTTTGCCTCATGTTTAATTCTTTTTGCCCAAATATATATCTTAAACTTTTATGATCTGTATAAATAGTAAATTTACTTCCATACAGATAATGTCTCCAAATTTTAAGGGCAAAAACTATGGCTCCTAGTTCTAAATCATGAGTTGTATAGTTTTCTTCGTGCTTTTTCAATTGTCTGGAGGCATACGCAATTACCTTCTTGCGTTGTATTAACACACATCCGTATCCTAGTTTTGAAGCATCACAATATACTTCAAAATCTTCTGTTCCTTCTGGTAAAGCTAAGATTGGCGCATTGGTTAATTTCTGTTTTAAAATTCTAAAGGCTTCTTCTTGTTTTGGTCCCCATTCAAACTTAGTGGCTTTACAGGTTAGCTTAGTTAATGGTACAGCTATCTTGGAAAAATCCTTAATAAACCGTCTATAATAACCAGCTAAACCTATAAAACTTCTAATTTCCATTGCAGTTTGCGGAACCTTCCAGTTGGTAATTGCTTCTATCTTAGCAGGATCTACGTGAATACCTTCGTGATTCACCATGTGTCCTAAGAATTGCACTTCTTGTAGCCAAAATTCACACTTCGAGAATTTAGCGTACAACTTTTCTTTTCTTAACAAAGTTAAGAGTGCATGCAAGTGCTGACAATGCTCGACTTGACTTTTGGAATAAATGAGTATATCGTCAATGAACACGATCACAAATTTATCCAAATATGGTTTACAAATCCTGTTCATCATGTCCATGAATGCAGCTGGGGCATTTGTTAGTCCAAAGGGCATGACTGTAAATTCATAATGACCATACCTAGTTCTAAAAGCAGTTTTAGGTATGTCTTCCTCTTGAACCTTTAATTGATGATATCCGGAGCGCAAGTCTATTTTAGAAAAATATTTAGCGCCTTGTAATTGATCAAAGAGATCATCAATCCTAGGTAATGGGTATCGATTCTTAATTGTAACCTTATTCAATTCTCTATAATCAATACACATTCTCATTGATCCATCTTTCTTTTTCACAAACAACACTGGTGCACCCCAAGGGGATGAACTAGGTTGTATAAATCCTTTGCTTAGTAATTCATCTAATTGCTTCTTTAATTCTAGCATTTCGGTAGGAGCTAATCGATAAGGTGCCTTGGCTATCGGTATAGTTCCTGGAATTAGATGAATCCTAAATTCTACCTCTCTATCTGGTGGTAACCCAGGCAACTCTTCTGGAAAAACATCTGGGTATTCTGAGACTACAGGAATTTCCTTTAGTTCTTTTTCTTTAGTACAAATGATTACTGAAATCATATATACTATCCTTGTTTCCGTTCATAATTAGCAACTTTCATTACTGATATGAACTTCAGTGGCCTCCGAGGTTTATCTCATGCAATCTTAATTACCTCTCCCGTAGGTGCTTGAATTTCTATAGAGTTCTTATCACAAATGATTTGAGCATGGTTGGTTATTAACCAATCCATTCCTAAGACAACATCAAACTCGGCTAGTTTCATAGGTAATAAGTTTGCAACTAATTTATGACCTGAGAGTTCTATTTCTACTTTTTGCAAAACCTGATTAATTTATACTGAATTCCCATCTGCAGTTTCGACTATAAAAATCTGCCTAACGGTAGTCAACGGTAACTTAAGAGCTTGACAGAATGAAGTATTTATAAAACTTTGGTTTGCACCAGAGTCAAATAATACTTTTGCATAAACGTTGTGAACTAAAAACGTACCGGCTATCACATCCGGAATGAGCTCTGCTTCTTGAGTGTTTAGCTGGAAAGCTCTGGCATTTTTCTTAACAGTTCCTTCAACTGGTTTGCCCTTGTTATCGGTGATTTTGTTCAGTTTGGGGCATTCGGTTTTGTAATGTCCTGTTTCCCCACAGTGAAAACAGATTACAGTTTTCTTCTTACAGTTTTCTTCACTATGGCCTACAGATTTGCAGAAATTACAAATTGCATTGCATTTTCCAAAATGTTTCCTTCTGCAATTTCTGCAAAATGGCGGGGTTGAAGATTGTCTTGCTCCTTTCTTCTTGAAATTACTACTATTACCCACCCTAAATCCCTGGGTAATCTTTTGAGCCAATTCTTTCTTCCTATCTTCATCTCTTGTGCGTATTAGTTCGTCGGTTAGGGTGTTAGCTAATTCTACTGCATCGTCAATAGTATGAGGTCTCGCAACCTTAACGATATTGCGAATTTCGCTAATTAATCCCCAAATATATCGGGAAATGAGTACCGGTTCTGGCGAAGCCAGATTGGGTACCACTCTCGCATATTCGAAGAATGTCGAAGTATAACCACGACAATCTACCCCTGTCATTCGATGATTTAGGAACTTATTTGCCATCTGTTCCTTCTCATACTCAGGACAGAATTTTCTTTCGACAAGATTCTTAAATTCTTCCCAAGTCATAGCATAAGCCACCCGTCTTCCTTTTGCTTGCAGTACTGTGTTCCACCATTCTAGTGCTCCTTCTTTAAACAAATTTGAGGCATACATGACTTGATCTTCTTCAGCACATTTACTTATTGCAATCACTGCTTCGGTTTTCTCTAACCATCGCAGTGTTGCAGTTGCTCCTTCGTTGCCTGCAAATTCAGCGGGTTTACAGGCAAGGAATTCTTTGAAAGTGCAACCAGGTGTTGCAGCCTTTCGTTTCTTAGGGCGCGGCGTGTGCTGAGATTCATTATCATGATTAATATGATCATTGCCCCCGTTTATACTATTACTGAAATTATCCTCAATAGTATGTCTACTAGGAACGATATGTTGCGGCTCGTTTGGACTTTTTATAGCAGCAACGAATATTGGAATTGCGTTGGCTATCCCTTGAGCAACAATATTTTCAATATCTTGTTTGGTCATATATTGATCTTCTGGGTGATGCTCTGACTGATTAACTTCATTTACTGGTTCGTTATCATTATTAGCCATCTGATAATAATTTATTATGAGTAATTAGTAATTAGCAATTTATACAAATAATCAGACAATTCATAACACATAAAGTCAAAACTTATCGATTTCTCGATTCCATTTTATATCAGTATAGTATGCATCAATACACACCGATATTTTACAACGTTTTATTCGTTATGTTACAACTGGTTTCACTATTTACTTTTACTATTACACAACGATAGTTTTATCATCTTCTTATCTCTCGTTACTTGATATCCTAAAAACGAAGTTCCCTTTCATCATACTTCCAGGCAATCTGTCCCCCTATCTCCCTAATTCTATTCCCTGCATCCATCAATTCTTCACCGAAATGGCGAAGTTCAGCCAGATTCTCATTGCTCATTGGTGGATTAGGTAGGGGTTCTGGATCGAATTGTGGAAGAAAGGAATAAGGGTCGTTGACAATATTTTGGAATTGCCAATCATTTGTCCACCATTCCTCCATTTCTACAGGTTGGAAGTGTACTATTGGATCTGGGATTGCTGGTCCAGAGTTCATAGGAAGTGGATTTTCAATAGGATAGGTAAAAATATTCGTATTGACAGGCTGAAAAGTATCACAGTTTGCCAATAGAATATCTATCTGCTCCTGAAAAGTTAGCCTTTGGTTTTGGTTGGAACTCTCCCCAATTTCTACCTGAGTTGGTCTAGAATCTTGCCCTATTTCTGTTTCTATTTCTTGAGAATATTCCTCAAACTGTTTCTCCATTTGCCTAAACTCTTTATTGGCTTCAGTTTCCCTTTCTTGCTGATTAGGGTTTTCCTGGATTATAATTGCCTTTCCTTTTCCTAAAGGGTCGTTAATTCTAGGAGGTTTTGTAACTGACTTTTTCCTATGTATTCGGCTTCCCCACACATAATTTTTCTTTTTCTTTCTTTTTGGTTTGGTCAATGGTGGAGTAGGAAATTTTACAGGTTGGTCCACATCAGCAAAATATCCAGTAAATTCATGAGAAACTTCTATATTCACCGGGTAAAGATTGAGGTTCTGAAAAGCTTCAGATATCTCGTTCATGTTGTGTAGCATATATGCAAAATGCACAAACATATTAAGTTAAAACTTTGGAACAAAGTTTAACAAATAAACATGGAAGTTTTATTGCACACTATTTGTACAAAATACAGGAAAACACATTCAGATTTATTTTACTAAATTTTATTTATTTACTTATTGGGAAGTGCTGTTTGCTAGATGTAGGGCATCTAAAGATTTGCATGTTCTGCCACACTGGCTAACATATACAAATTTGCCCATTTTTCATCGAGTTTATCTTCCCAAGGTGATTTCTTAATTAACTCCTGGGTTTCCTTTTTAATCTTCTTTTCTCTGATTTGCTCCTTACTTTTCTTAATAATCATATTCCTTTTTCTAGGAGAAAGCGGATATTCATAATTCGCTTTTTGCACAAATATTCCTTCTTCAGGAATTGTAGGGAGCTTTGAAAATTTAGTTTTAGACGAACTTCCTTCTTCGTAGACTGACCTATCTAGTTTAAGATAGATATCTTGTAACTTTTGCTTACCCATACTGTAATTAACAAATAATCAGTATAAAAGCACATAAACACATAATCACGTAATAGTAATCAGGAAAAATTAAGTATCTTTTAAATACTTAATTAGCTTAACTTAGTGGCTCTGATACCACCTTGTTTCTGTCACGGCCCCCGGCCCGGTTTGACCCATTCCAGGAGCCGCGGGACAGAAACCCTGCGGTACTTTGTTTATTGTGAGTTTAGCAGCGGAAATTTTATTTACAGGATCGTTTAAGCTAAAAACTTTTCCCGATTATTTTATTTCACAATTCGGGATAAAACCCTGATAATTTACAATAGTAAGATTTTCTGGATAAAACACATTTCTTTATTCTATACTGAGCCACTATCTTAAGCTTGAAATGCTTCCCCTGCATTTTTCCTGAAATACAGCAGATCACCTGAAACATGTTTGGAAAAGATTTTGTCAGCGGGGAAATACTGAGTGAATTATTCTAGTTGCTGAAAATGACACATCTGTTATAATTCACAGTGTTAAGATCTTTTACAATGTTTCTGATATCAACCAACTACCCACAGTACTTTACCACTCGACCCATTGGCCCACCTGTCCAATGGTGTCTGTGATTATGGTCATATCACCCAATGGCTGCCCCAATGGTGACGATTATCAAGTAAAGTGCACAATACCCCATATACCGGCTGTAACTTGGTGATTACATAAACTTAATCACTGTAATTTATAATTCTGGAAATAATTTGGAGTATTGTAAAACAGTTGATAAAAAGAGAATAACTCACATTGCAGATTTAGTACTGACAGAATATGATTTTAGCCCTGTTAACCTAATTTCAATAATAATGCACACAAAACAGGGTTAGTGATCAATACAACAGTCACGATATCTCATGAGATCAAATTCTCACAATGAACGACAAAGTGCGATACTTAAACTCATTTATCGAATTAACGACAAACGACAAAGTATAATACTTAAACTCATTCATCGAATTAACGATAAACGACAAAGTATGACCCAATGTGGGCGGCACTTAAACATTCTTTGGATATATTGATCTCGGAAACTGAATCGTAATAGCGATCGAGTAATTACCCTGTTCCGTGGCAGCACTTCGTGGTCGTGTGTGTTTAATTTGTGATATAACAGCCTAACATCGATGTACAGAACGAATTCGATCGACGTTTTAACACCAATAGTCGAATGCCAAGGTCGGCTATTTATAGCCCAAATTTCATGTTGCTTACGGACCGTATGACCTAACCCTTACGGTCCGTAAGGCAAGCTGGTAGGCTTACGGTCCGTAAGGACTAACCCTTACGGTCCGTAAAGGTGCGGCCTAGCTTGTAGATTAGCCTAGTCAGTGGCATAGACTTGGTGAATCAACAACATTCGAAATTCAGTATATACAACGCATAATTTAAGATAATTATCGAATAGGGTTTAACCCCCCTGAGTTTTAGGGGCCCTGATCCTGATTCCGATTATTCCGGAAATTTTAGGGTTAGTGCGGAATTACTTGGGTGTCTCAATTAAGGTTTCCTTATTGACTAATTATTATTCTAATTACTAATTTTTTAATGATAGTTGTTACAGGTATGATCCTTCATTTTTGCTTTTTCGCCGTTTTTTCCGATTGGCTAAAAACGGTGATTGGTTCACCTTTGAAACTTCCAAGGTTGATGCTTGTCTTATTTTGTCTATGGTTACAACACTCAGAACTTGGAAGGATCGCTTTTTCTGGGTTTCTGACTGTATTCTCCCATTTAAAATGGTGTGGAGGCACCCGGATGCCGTTCTCAATGAACCGGAGCCCTCTGAGTCTGAGTTGAATGACGCTTTTCTCAAAGCCATCCGGGTATGTCCTTCGAGGGTTCATCCTTTACCTGAACATTTGCTAGTTATGTTAGGGGTTAGTGATTTGTGGGAAAAGGCCGATCGGGATCCGGTTCTAATGAGAAGTGGCACCGGTATGCATTTTCCTTGTTTGCCATCTTTGCATTCTTCTTTATTTATGTCTTATGAATTTTGTTTTTGTTATTTGTAGTTATGTCTGCCCTGGATTTCATCAAGAGTGACGACACTTCTGATGTTGTGTATGAGGATGTCCCATCTATTCCTGGTGAAAACGTTGTAGTTAGGACTGCTGAACAAAGGTTCGATGGTTCGGGTTATGTTAGTGTTTCCAATGTGAAGGGTTTTTCCAAACCTATTGTTCCCAAGGCTTCAACCCGGCTATCTACCCGTCGTTTGAAGGGTGTTCCTCAATCCACCTCTACTGAACCGGTGGAATTGAGTGATGATATCGAAGTTTCTGGGGATCAAGGTGTTGAAGTGGGTTCTGAAAAAGAGAAGAAACTAGTTGTTCATGGCAAAAAGGCTTCAGCCAAAAAGGTTATTGCTACCCCTGTTCAGGGTTCTTCGAGCAGGGATGTTGAAGGGTTGGATCCGGATGCGGTTTATGTTCCAGGTTGGTCGGTGAAAATTGATGACAGTTTCAAGGATGCTGCTGTTTGTGAAGATGTTCTGAGTCACATTATTCCTCCTTCAGTTCATAATACTATTTCTGAGATGGATGATGACATGATGTTATCTCGCATGATTCTAAGTACCTGCAACCTTGCTGCCATGCTTCCTCAGGGCATTGCCCGTTTTCGTCAGAGGATGCAAGAATATGAAGAGTTTTCTAAGAAGAAAGATAAGATGAAATCTTCGATGGCCGCGATGAAGAAGGAGATAAGTGGCTTTGCTGAGAAAGAAGAGGCTTGGTCAAAAAAGGTTGATGATTTGTCTAAGCAGCATGAGATTGAGATGAGTGATTTTAAGAAAAGCTTTGAGGCCGATCGGTTGAAGCTAAAGGCGGGTAAGGAGGCTTTGTCTGTTGCTCAAAAAGCCTTTGATGAGGAGAAGGAAAGCTTGAAGGCTTTGGTTTCCCGGGCTACCAGCGATAACCAATGGTTGATTGAGCAGGGTTTTCAACAGGTTGTTACTTATCTGCTTCACTCAGCTGAGTTTAACTCTGCTCTTGGTGAAGTTTATACTAAGTTGCTCAGCTTGGGAAAACATCAAGGTCTCATCGCTGGTTATAAGTTACATGAAGCTGGGCATCCTCTAGAAAAGTCTCCTTTGTTTCGTCCTGAAGCTTCTGATGTTTTTAAGGTCTCTGTTGAACAGATGGAGAGGCTGACCTACCCTTATATTCATCAGGTTTCTTCTTGTTTTGGTAAGCCTCTTGCTGTGTTACAGGACTTGAAACCGGAGGGCCTTAATGAAAAAGTCTATGCTGAAGTCTTGGGTTCTCTTTCAAAGAAAAGATCCTACTCAGGGGATAGTGATGACACTCTTTCAAGTGTGCCAGATGCTTCGAAGGATGCAAGCTTGGAGGCTTCAACAGTAGGTGGTGATGGTGGTGCAAAAGCTAAGAAGTCCAAGAAAGCAAAGAAGGCCAAGGCTGAAGGTTCTGGGGTTTCCAAGCCTTCTGCCAATGTTTAATGGATATTCGTAGCTTTCTTAGCACTAAAAAAACAATTTGTGGTTTGTAATGCTAACTTTGAACAATATTAGGTTTTGCAGGAACCCCTAAGGTTCCTGTTATGTGATTGTGGTTTTAGGCCTGTATGGCCGCTTGAACAATATCCGAACTTGCAAGTCAGTAGGACTTGTTTTAACTTGTGCTTTGTTGAAAGTCTTTCAGGGCTTTCTTTGTTAAGGTATTATGTTCAACTATTTTCTGTGTTGTGTTTTTATACTTGTGCCTATTTTGTTAAGGCAGCTTGGTTGGTTTTAAGCTTTTAAGCTTTTAAGCTTTTTGGCTATCTTTAGATAGATTGAAACCTTTGAGGTTTCAAGCTGTTTATCTCGGGGCCTTGAAGCCTTGAAGGCTTCATAGTGTTTTGGTTTGACTTTGTTTGTGTTTTTAAAATTTTTCGTTCAAGTTACACTATTTTTGTCTTCTTATAACTTTGTCTTTGTCGAGTTTGTGTTGTCCTTATGTTCTTTATACCTTAAAGGGTTCAGTGCTGCAGTCACTTAGCCTTGGTATTTTTAACAAGAAGGCATAGCACCTATCCTATTTGTTTTCTTGTTTTTGTTTGATTTTGTAAGCCTGTTTGTTGATTATTTTTCTAAGGCTTAAGGAACATTTGGTGTAGGCTGTTCAAACCTGTCTATGAGACTTCTTTGCTATTGATAATAAGTCTCATGGAGTTGTATTGATCTAGGAACTCACCCCTTATATAGGTCCATTCAACCCTTGAACCTATTGAGCGGTGTGGCCTGGGAGCTCAACCCCTTTCATGGCTCTTGCCATGGAGTTTCTTGCTAGGTTATCAACCTGTTTTTAGGATAGAAAGACAAATTTGATAAAACAACTTCATTCATTCAAGAGACATTTTTACAAAAGGTTTTCATAGTTCAACTCTTGAAATGCGACATTGCAAAATACAAACCAATCTTTCCCATTTAGACATGAAACCTTTTCAAGGTTTTTCCATTCCAGTGCCTTGGAAGCCTTTTACCTTCTGGGTCTGCTAGCTTGTAGGATCCACCCTTATGTGCTTCAAGGATGGTGTATGAACCCTCCCATTTTGGGCCAAGCTTTCCCTTATTTTCTTTCTTGCTAGCTTCATTGTTTCTGAGGACCAGGTATCCTGGTTTGAAACGTTCATTCTTGACTCTCTTGTTGTAATAGGCTTCCATTCGTTGCTTGTACTTGGCTTCTTGAATTGCGGCTTGGTCTCGTGCTTCTTCTAGGAGTTGTAAGTTCAACATGGTCTCTTTTTGGTTTGTTTCGGGATCCATGTTGACAATTCATTGTGTTACAACTCCTACCTCGGCTGGGATCACGGCCTCGGATCCAAATACCAAGCTATAGGGTGTTCTCTTATGGCTTGTTTTTTCAGTTGTTCTTATGGCCCACAGAACACTAGGCAATTCATCAAGCCAGTTGCTTTCGTACCTTCCCAGTCTTGCTTTGATACCTTCCACTATGCTTCGATTTGTCCTTTCGACCTGACCATTTAATTGCGGGTAAGCCACTGAGCTGAAGACCTGGTTGATCCTGTACTCTTTACACCAAATGCTGAAAGGCTTCTCAGCAAATTGCTTCCCATTATCAGTGACGAGTACCCCCGGCAATCCATATCGGCAAATATTGCTTTCCCAAATAAAGTCGATGACTTGTTTGCCTATGATCTTTGCAAGTGGTTTAACCTCGGGCCACTTTGTGAAATAGTCTATTGCCACCAGCAAGAATTTTACTCCTCCTTTGCTTGGGGGAAATGGACCAACAATGTCCATTCCCCATTTATGGAATGGCCATGCCGAGGTTATTGGGACAAGGTCATGTTTAGGACTTTTTGGGATTGGTGCATGGATCTGGCAAGCATCACATTTTCTTAATTGCTCAGCAGTATCACGATGTATTGAGGGCCAGAAATACCCAAGGTTCATGAGCTTTGTAACCACCGACCTAGCTCCAAAATGAGCTCCGCATATGCCTTCGTGAATTTCCTTGATCAAATATTGACTTTGCTCAGGACCGACACATCTTAGCAAGGGGGCAAGGTAACCCTTTTTGTAAAGGGTTTCTCCTTGTAATACATATTGCCTTGCCTTGATTTTGACCCTTTCGGCTTCTAGTTGATCATTGGGTAGTTCACCACTTTTTAGGAACTTTTTGATGGGAGTCATCCAATTTGGATCTTCCTCGGTGACTACATCTTGAACTTCCAATTCATCGATTGATGGAGCCTTCAACACTTCTACTAGTACCTTCTTGGTGAGGTGAGCAAAAGTGAGAGATGCCAGCTTACTTAAGGCACCAGCCTTTTTGTTTTCGGACCTGGGAATTTGCTTGATGTGGCATGCTTGGAAGGTATTCATTAGCTCCTTGGATTTTTCTTTGTATCTTCTCATGTTGGGTTCTTTGGCAACATAGCTATCGTTTACTTGGCTTGAGACCAGTAACAAATCAGTGAACACTTCAAGCTTCTGGACCTTCAGCTCTTTGGCCTGCCTTAAACCGGCGATCAGTGCCTCGTATTCAGCCTCGTTATTGGTGGTCTGAAAGTCAAAACGGAGAGCATATGTGAATTCCAACCCTTCTGGGTTGATCAAAATGAGTCCAGCCCCTGATCCTTCAACGCTTGAAGCCCCATCAGTGAAAAGCTTCCAGGCTTCAAGGTCAGAGGGTTCAGAGGTTGTAGTGTTCACTTCAATGACAGTTTGCTTAGGGACTTCTATAATGAAATCAGCCAAGACTTGGACCTTGATGGCCTTTCTAGGGACATAGGTGATGTTATGCTCACCTAGTTCTATGGCCCATTTGGCTAATCGTCCCGAGTTTTCTGGTTTTTCAAGCACACTCCTGATAGGTTGGTCTGTGACCAATTGTATAGGGTGTGCTTGGAAATACCTTCGAAGCCTTCTAGCTGTTTGAACTAGGGCTAGGGCAAGTTTTTCCAGAGGAGGATATTTGGTTTCAGCCAATTTTAGAGTTTTGCTGAAGAAATAAACAGGTACCTTGATTTTTTCTCGTTCAATGGTGAGGACCGCGCTTATTGCTTCTTCGGCAACTGAGAGGTAGACTGAAATTAACTCGCCCGTTTCTGGGGCTGCCATGTCAGGTAGGGAAGCTAGGTGTTGCTTCATTTGGTTAAAGGCTTCATCAGCCTCTTTAGTCCATTTGAAGTCCTTCTTATCAGTGCAACCTTTGAGCGTTTTGAAAAAGGGGAGAGACCTTTCCGCTAACTTTGAGGTAAAACGCTTAAAGGCTGCAAGCTTCCCATTCAAGCTTTCAACCTCCTTCTTGGTCTTTGGTGGTTTGGCTTCAAGAACAGCTTTCACCTTGTTTGGGTTAGCCTGGATGCTTTGTTTCCCAACAATATGGCCCAAGAACTTGCCCTCCTCAAACCCAAATGAACATTTTTCAGGGTTGAGCTTCATGTTAACCTTTCTTAGGTTCTTGAAAGTTTCTTGAATGTCATCGAGCATTTGATATTCCGTCTTGCTTTTGATCACCAAGTCATCGACATATGCTTCCATGTTTTTACCGATTTGGCTTGCAAAGGCCTTGTCCACTAGACGTTGGTAGGTTGCCCCGACGTTTTTGAGGCCACAAGGCATCTTTTGGTAACAAAAGATTCCCTTATCGGTGTGGAATGCCGTCTTTTCCTCATCTTCTTCTTTCATGAGTATTTGATGATACCCTTTGTAAGCATCTAGAAAGCATTTGAAAGGGTAGCCGGTGAGGGAGTAAACCTTGAGATCAATTTCCGGCAATGGATAGCAATCCTTGGGACAAGCCTTGTTAAGATCCTTGAAATCTATGCACATCCTCCAAGAGTTGTCTGGCTTCTTGACCATAACTGGGTTTGCAACCCATGATTGGTACTTGACCTCTCGGAGAATGCCAGCCGACACAAGCTTCTCAACTTCCTGGCACGCAGCCAAACTTCTCTCTGGTGCCAAACTTATTTTCTTTTGAACCACGGGCTTGACATCCGGTGGTATTCTTAACTCGTGCTCGGCAATGTTTCGAGGGATCCCTGTCATATCCTCTGGACACCAAGCGAAGACATCGCTGTAGTGTGTTAGCAACTTTTCGAGATATGAGAGGGTTTCTTGTGAAAGGCTTGGATTGACCCTTATTCTTTGCTCAGGGTACTTAGGATTTATGATTAGCCTTTGCTTGTCTTCTTCGCTTTTGGAATTTTCACCTTCAACCATGTAGGCTTCCTGGGAAGGTTGAAGGGTTGCTATTCCCCTCTCAGTGGGAAATTTGACAGTGCCATGGCCGATGGACACAGCCATGTAAAACACACTGACCTGGCCTCCCAATGATCACATCATAGTTTGAGGGAATATTGACAACCACAAAGGTGAGTGGCTAAGTTCTTTCTTTCTGACCTTCGCTGAAACGAACATTAAGTGTCAGTTGCCCTAAAGGTTTAAGGGGTATATCGGCAATACCTTTTATGGAGGTTCCAGAGGGTTGAAGCCTTGAACGTTCTTCATTGCTCAAGCGGTTGAAGAATTTCTCAAACATGATTTCGGTAGCTGCCCCAGTGTCTATGTATGCCCTACTTGTTTGCAATGTTCCCACAGTCGCTTCTACCACAAGAGGACTTGAAAGAGGATCTTTCTCTGTTGGGGGGAAGCACACACACTGAAGCTCCCAAGCTTCCAACTGTTGTCTCTTTTGTGGAACCCTTCCATCAAAATCCACCATATTGACTTCCTTGCCTTTTCCTTCAGCCATTTTGTCCCTTACTCCTTTCACCAAGTGAGCAAGTTCTCCGGACTTGACAGCTTCTTCAATCCTTTTCTTAAGTTGGAAGCAATCATTGGTGTGGTGACCCTTTTCTTCATGGAATTCACAATATTGTGTGGAATTCTCGTTTTTTCTACTTTTGGGGAGAGGCCTAAGAGGCCGAAAGTTTTGCTTGACTTCTTCTGTTGCCAGGATTTCTTGAGGAGTCTTGGTGAGAGGTGTGAAACTCATGCCTTTTTCTCTTCTGGAAGGGTTGCGAGATTCAGACCTTCGATGGTCTGAACCCTTTTGGCGTCTGTCATAGGAGTTAAAGTTTCCTCTCTTTCTGGCTGTGCTGCTACCTCGCGAGTTGTTTCCTCTTTTCCTTTGTTCTTTGATATCTACTGCCTCCTCCCCTCGAATGTGGGCCTCAGCCCTTTCGAGAGCTTCTTCCAAAGTCTTGGGGAGGGATTTGTTAAAATCCCTTGTGAGGTATTTAGATGTAATGGCGTTCATGAAACCAGCCACCCTCATTTTCTCGTCTGCTCCCACATAGGTTAGACCTTCCTTCTTGTATCTCTCTATGAATTCTCGAAGGCTTTCATCATCTCTTTGCTTGATCTGAAAGATCACTGTAGCATCTTTAACATACTGCCTTTGTTAGAAATTGGCTAGGAACCCCTTGCTGAGGTCATCGAAGCTTCGAATGCTTCGAGCAGGTAGGTCATTGAACCAGATTCTTGCTGATCCGACAAGGGTTTGCATGAACATCAAGCAACATTCAGCATTTGACCATTTCTCGATTCTTGCGGCACCAGTAAAGATATGAAGATGGTCTTCAGGATCTTCAGTCCCATCATATGTTCTGATGTGGGCCGACATTTTGATCTTTGTCTGGAAGTCATAATCGGCTATCTGCTGTGAAAAGCATGAAAGGTTACTTGGTTTATAAGGTTTGGCCAAATCTTCTTCAGCCCTTGCACCCACATTGTTGTTACCATTGTTGTTCCCTTGAGTGGCTAGCACTTGATTAATGAAGTGTTGCCACGGGAAGTTGGCCATCATCAGGGGCATGAGGTTGAAGCCTTGAAGGCTTCCGGGTGCAACAGAGCAGTTAATTCCCAAGGGAGTGCTCATAACGGCACTTCGTGCTAAAGGGAGTACCGACAAGGCCTGTTCCCATGAAGTTGTCATTGAGGGTGGAAGACTTGTTACTGGGGACTGCAGGAGCTGGTCAAGGGTCGGCTCATGGCCTAGTGGAGCACAACTTGGAGCAGGTTGGGACGAGAAGAGAGGGTATACTGTAGGATTTGGCCTTGAAGACAGGTACGGGTTTGGATTTGGAGGATTACTGGGACCTGCCTCGTCCCTAGATGTAAAAGGAGGAATAGGAGGTCTAGGAGACAATGTTGGCTCAAGTTCATCATAGTCCAGACGGATCCTCACTCCCTTGTCCCTTTCTCTACTCACATATTGGTTGAGGAGAGACCTTAACTCAAGGAAATCGTTGGTGACCCCCTTCGGGGTAAGTTCGACATGCGACGGGGCACTAGTGACACCAACATTAGGGGAAGGGACCCCTGATCTGGACGGAGTAGGTGTATTGAAAGTTAGGAACTCAGGAGTACCTCCCAGTGTCGAGAAGGAAGCAGGTGTAGTTGCACGGGCTTGACTAGCACCTGGAGCAGAAGTGTTAGGAACTTGATTCACTTCTCCGGGAGATCCACTTTCTGACATGGTAATTTCGGGAGAATGGAGCTATACTACTAGGTCTTTTGGAGAAAAATAGTGGCGTAGGCCCACGGTGGGCGCCAACTTGTTGATGCAACAAATAATAGACCAAGGGTAGTAGCAGGGTTGGTTAGGCAAAGGGATTGAAGGGTTCAACTTTGCCTAACGCAGGTCGTGGGGTCCCCCCACGTTTGCAAGATGTGGAAGGAGGTTCACTAGTTTTATTCTTGTGGTTTGCTATGGATCCACCTCTGAAATGTGTTCAGATTCGGATGAAGGAGCAAACAGAATGTGTGTGTTGGATGTGAAAGGAAGTATCTTGCGAGAAGCAAGTACTTGTAGCGAATGACTAGAGATATCAAGAATCAGGGCTGGTCAGGAATGTGTTTCTCAGTAAATGAAGTGTCAAATATATAGGAGAAGACACCTTCCCAAAGAGGGATGCATTTGACTAGCGACCTTGCTTGCAGTGAGGGGCTTACCCTTTCGGGGGTTAAAGCCTTTTGACCCCTAGATAATAGAGTGTGTTCTGTGGACCTGCATTGCTTTTGCGGCTGGCGAGTTGGTGGAGATGTGACCATTTACTGTTCTCACATTGCTTTACTTCACCTCCTCAGCTTTTCAACCTTTGAACCGTTTAACCCTTTGGGCACTTAGGTATTTTGGTCATTTTATTTTGTCTTGGGCTACCCCCGTCATCAATATCTTTATACAAAAGTAAAGAGTAAGGTTTTGATATCATAAAAATCTTTCAACCTTGTTTCATTTCATATTCTTAAGATTGTGCAGTTTCCTTTCATATTCTTAAGATTTTGCATTAGCCACTTGCTTACAACTTCTTGTATGTTTTAGACCATATATAGGTGTTGATGCACCTAAAAGTATTCAAATTACATAATTATATTAATATTCCTAAATATCAGACTTGTTCATAAACAATAAAAGCAGGAAATAAACTTAGCTTACAGTTGAAGCTTAGCCTTATCAAAACCCCCACTAGCTAACAACCTACTTATGTCCGTGCGGGAACGCATCGACACAGTGGTTGAATCCAATCTGTCCAGTGATGGAGGAGGACTTACCTGGAATATGAGAACGGTATAGCGATGCGGCTAGCACCATATCTGGTGTATGAAAACGGAAGTATTCACAGTGATGCGGCCTGGCACCGCATCCAGTGAACACTTCTATCAATACAGAGAAGCTGGATAACAACAACAGTCACCACAGCTGACGATGCGGCATGGCACCGCATCTCGCGTATTTCTTGATCAGAAGAGTAGGACGCGGGAACATCTACAGTTACCGCAGATGGCGATGCGGCTTGCACCGCACCCTATCTACCCATCAAGTGGGACTGACACCACAGAGCAAGTAGCACCAATGGCAGCCGCCTGTCAGGGCTACGTAAGCAGCAGACTGACGTGGCGTCGCCTCCCCGACCGACATGTCTGACACACCTGCAAAGGTGCAGCATGCCGTCAGTCTATCCATCCACCTCCTCCTTCACTCCTCGGCTATAAATACCAACCCCAAACCAGGTTTGAGGTATCTCTTCACAACTCTCTCACTACTACTACTATCATACTTTGCTTCCCGAGCAGACTACTGATTCTCACGCCGGAGAGTGGTAACAAGGAGCACCCCCCACCCCATCCTCCTTGTTACGAGTCACGGTTTGTTTCCTTGTGCAGGAGATCAACCCACCGGTGACCAGCCAGCGATCCTCGAGAGGAAGGGATTAACCCTTCTTGACGAGACCAGTGAGTTAACCCTGCCCGGTTAACCATTGTTTCATCATTGGCGCCCACCGCTACTCTTAGCACTTTTTCAACCATCCTTCTCCCTCTAAAAAAATCATGACTGATCACCAAAACAACACTACCGGGGATAATCTACTCCCCACCAACCCAGGGAATGCGGGGACAGCTCCCCCAGACCCAAATCCGGGCCACATTGGCACCTCCATGCAAAGGGGTCCATCCCTAACGTTCGGACACGACCTATCACAGTACGCATCTGTGATCCCTCCGGACATGGACCCTCACACCTGGTATTACCAGCAGGCCGCCCTGCTGGCCGCAACATATAACCGAGCTTGCGCTGAAGCTCAAATACAGGCCGGGCCTACCCCGGCACCAACCACACCTGTGGGTCGTATTTTACAATACGACGGCAGGGCACCCTCACGTCCAGCCTCCAGAAACAGGTGTGAGGACCGCGGATCCTCTTACTGTGAGGTCCGCACATTAGATGAGGACGACTCCTCATACGGGTCCCGCACCAGAGGACCAATACAAAGCCGCCTAGGCCCCCAAGGTGGTAATACGCGGCAATCCACAGTCCACCGCAGTTCCGGCATCTAAAGCCGGCTGGGACCGCTGCCCCAGTATGAAGGTTATGGCCGTACCGACCCGGACGACCATACATATTACGGGGATTCGCATGACACCAGCAGCAGACCGGGAGGACGCAACTATATTCCTCCCACTCATCCACGTAACACATACCTCAGGGCTGCAAAGCGCCCTGAAAACCAGCCCTACAGGCCGAAAACTCAAAATTCGACCCGCGAATTGCCCACGCCCCTGTCACCACAACAAAATTCCCATTCAACATTGGGAAATACAGCGGTTCGTCCGACCCGGACGACCACATGAACGTTTTCATGAGCGCGGGATGCAACGGCCAGTGGGATGAACCCACTTGGTGTAATTTTTTCCCCCAGACCCTCACAGGTCTGGCCAGGGCTTGGTTCGATTCTTTGCCAGTGGCGTCACTGGTCTCATTCGAGGACTTGCATGCAAAGTTCCTCGCCCATTTCAGCCAGCAAGAGACGTCATGAATATCTGGCGAAGGGACGACGAATCTCTTGAAGCATTCGTCGTCCGGTACAATAAAAAGTGCCTAGAAATAGGTGACGTGGCAGACGAAATGGCACGGAACCATTTCATCAAGGCCGTCAGGGACAAGCAGATGGTTATGACCATCTCTGGCAAGGAGGGCTTGCCCAAAAAATGGGAAGATGTCATGGCCGCAGTCAAGACATACGCCCAAACGCAGCGGTCCCTTGAACCGCATATGTCAAAGGCACAACCCCAAGCCGAAACCTCCCACCAGGGGACCAAGCGTAACAATAAACGCAACCGGGACGTTGGAAATCGCGACAACATTTCCAAACCATACTTCCCGCGGACCAACCCGTTTGACCCAAGGAACCATAATCCCCAACGGGACAACCGGGCGCCAAAGAAAGATTCTCGGGACCGCAACTGGACCGAGATCACTGTGTCGCCAAGTGAAGTCCTTCTTACGGACGCACAACTCTTGCGACCGGCCCAACCAATGAAGTCCAAGAAAAATCAGGATCTCACTCTTTATTGTAAGTATCATAAGGACTCGGGCCACACCATAAACAACTGCATCAGTCTCCGGCTGGAGATTGAGCGAGCCTTAAAAGAGGGGAAACTACAACATCTTTTGCCAGGTGGGCAGAAACCAACCAAGCGCATCACCCCTCATGGCGAAGGCACCTCCTCAGGGAAGAGGACCATGTATGTGGCCTCAACCCACATGATCAACGAAGGTAAAGGTAGGCCGCGCAAGGCGGCGAGAAGACCGGGCAATGACTGGAAAGACGAGCAAGTCATCTTTCCAAAAGTCCGAGGCGGCCCGCACGACAGACGCGCCGTCGTTATTACAGGCCAACTGGCTCATTATTGCACCGAGCGTCTATTCATCGACCCAGGCAGTACTTCCGATATCATCTATGAGCAATGCTTCAACCAGTTCGATCAGGAGGACAAAGATCAGTTGCAAGCAGTGGACTACCCGTTGGCCGGGTTCGCAGGGGAAACTGTCTTTCCCCTCGGCCAAATTACGTTTCATGTGCGCCTTACCAGCGGAAGGCACACACGAACAGAAGAGGTAAACTTTATGGTTTTACCTCATACCTCCAGATATGACGTGCTCCTTGGGAGAGAATCCCAAGGTGATTTCAATATGATTACGTCCGTACCCCACTCTGCGGTCGGTTTCCCAACCGAAACGGGGGTCGCGATAATCTACGCACGCAGAGACGTCATGATGTCGGACGAAATACGTCCGACCAAGATAGCAAGGCCTACCCCCAACAACCAACCAGAAAAATGGGTTCTCAACGCGAGATACCCAGAACAAAAGGTTACGTTGGGCCACGCCTTGTCCCCTAACACCAAAGCGCACCTGAAGCAGCTTCTCTTCAGGAACCAAGACATTTTCGCGTGGACACCCGCAGACATGACTGGGGTCCCGCGTGAAATTGCGCAACATTGCTTAAATACCATGCCAGGTATTAAGCCGGTGATCCAAGGCCAACGCCACCTTGGATCCGCTAAAAACCAGGCGATGCATGAGCAGGTGGAAGAACTGCTCTCCGCAGGCATCCTGCGGGAAGTTAAATACCAGACTTGGTTATCCAACCCAGTCATGGTAGAAAAACCATCCAGGGGCTGGCGCATGTGCGTCAATTACAAAGATCTCAACAAAGCCTGTCCCAAGGATTGTTACGCACTTCCGGAAATCGACGAAAAAGTCGACAACCTCGCACCATTCAGATGGAAGTGTTTCCTCGATTGCTATAAAGGCTACCACCAAGTACAGATGGCAATCGAAGATGAAGACAAAACGGCATTCCGCACTCCCACCGGGAATTACTGCTATACAAAAATGTCGTTTGGGTTGCGCAACGCGGGCGCAACCTATCAAAAACTAATGAACGACACTTTCCGCGGACAAATAAGTAAAAGTGTCGAAATCTACATGGACGACCTAGTCATCATGAGAATGGAGGAAGATACCATGCTCACTGATATTGAACGAACATTCCAAACTCTGCGAAGCGTTAACATAAAGCTCAATCCAGGGAAATGCTCGTTTGGAATGGAAGAAGGCAAATTCCTTGGATTCATCGTAACCAAAGATGGATTCAAGGTAAACCCGGAAAAGGTGCAGGCGATCGAGCGCATGCCATCGCCTTCAATGATGAAAGAAATGCAACGGCTGGCCGGCAGGCTAGCCGCACTAAATAGATTCTTAGCCAACCATGCAGCTAAGTCCTATCCCTTCATCAAGACCCTGCGGAACTGTTTAATGAAAGAACAATTCCAGTGGACCGCAGAGGCCGAAAATGCCTTCCGGGAAATGAAGGAGTGTTTGATACAACTCCCAACTCTAACCGCACCACGCAAGGATGAACCACTCATATTATACCTATCTGCCGCAGACAACGCGGTAGGTGCGGTACTGATAGTGGAGCGGGAGGGGGTTCAAACGCCCATCTATTACATCAGCAAGATGCTCAACGACCCAGAAACAAGATATTCAATAATGGAGAAATTGGTATTAGCTCTGGTACATGCATCAAGACGGTTGCGATGATATTTCGAAACCATGTCATCACGGTGCTAACCAATTACAGGATCGGCCCGATCCTATCCAAACCTGACATTTCTGGGAGGTTAGCAAAATGGGCAATCGAGCTGGGCGCGCACACGCTGCACTGTAAACTGCGCCCCGAGATTAAAGGCCAAGTCTTAGCTGATTTCGCCGCCGAGGTAGCGGCCAATCGCATTCAAGAATGCGAAGAAGCACAAAATCCCACGCCAGCACCATCTTCCTCTGAAACTTGGGCACTTTTTACTGATGGCGCTTCCAACGAGGAAGGTGCAGGCGCAGGTCTGCGACTCGTCAGCCCTAATGGCCAAGAACTTACATATGCAATCCGCCTCGATTTCAAAAGCACAAATAACAAGGCAGAGTATGAGGCCCTACTGGCAGCACTACGTTTAGCAGTCAAACTTGGCGTGCAACATTTGGAAGCACACGTCGACTCTTTGTTGGTTGCAGGGCAGATACGCGGCGACTATGCCGCAAAGGGGGATATCATGATCCTCTACCTCAAGCAAGCCCTGCATCTAACATCAAAGTTCACTTCATTCAATATCCGACATATTAACAGAAGTGAAAACAAATCCACGGATGCACTCTCAAAACTTGCATCCACCAGCTTCCAACACCTGGCAAAGGAGATACGCATCGAAATTCTACAAAATCCTTCAGTACCCCTGCGCCAGGTCAATGTCATCCAATACGGCACAACATCTTGGATGACACCAATTATTGCATATTTGCAATCAGGTGTGACTCCCGAAAGCAAGTCCGAGGCACGCAAGCTACAATACAAAGCGTGCCATTATCAAATGGGAGACGGTATCTTATACCGTAAATCATACCTAGGGCCACTCCTACGATGCGTCAACCCCCAGGATGCCACATACCTCATCAGAGAGATACACGAGGGTATGTGCGGTATACACGCAGGACCACGCATGGTAGTGGCCAAAATCATGAATGCTGGGTATTACTGGCCCGGTATGCACCTGGACGCCGTCATGCGCAAATGTATTAACTGTCAACGACATGCTCCAAAAACTTTGCGCCCCAAGAACAACTTGGTCCCGGTCACCACCGCATGGCCCTTTCAGAAATGGGCAATCGACGTGGTCGGACCCTTCCCAGACGCACCAGGTGCGGTCAAATTTATCATAGTAGCGGTTGATTACTTCACAAAATGGGTAGAGGCGAAACCACTCGCCTCAAGCACTGCTATGATAACAAGGAAATTCATTTGGGAACACATCATCTGCCGTTTCGGTTTACCAATGTGCATCGTTACCGATAACGGCACCAACTTTGCTGCCGATGAATTTCAAAAATGGCTAGAAGAATTACACATTGAACACATATTCTCATCTGTGGCACATCCGCAAGGGAATGGCCAGGTTGAGAGTATCAACAAAAGTCTAGTCGAAGGCATCAAAGCAAGGTTGGGAACAGCCAGACGTGGCTGGGTCGATGAACTCCCAAGCATCTTATGGGCTCACCGCACAAGCCCAAAAACAAGCAACGGGGAGACACCCTTCAGCCTGGTCTATGGCTCAGAAGCAGTGATCCCCGCGGAAGTAGGCATCCCATCTCCCAGAATGTTGGCTATTGAAAAAATAGATACAGTATGGAACGCAGGATTGACTTGGACCTCTTGGAAGAAAGGCGTGAAAACGCGGCCATCAACGAGGCCAAGTACAAATCCAAACTTGAAAAGTACTACAACTCACGCGTCCGCGTTTGTACTTTCAACCCAGGAGACTACGTACTCCGCGACAACGAGGCATCTAATGCTGAACGCCCAGGGAAACTTTCCCCAAAGTGGGAAGGACCCTACCTCATCAATGAGGTCTTGGGCAAAGGGGCGTATAAATTACAAACGTTAGAAGGCGAACCTATCGCACGTACATGGAATGCACAACAGCTTAGACGCTGTTACATGTAAGCCATGTTTTTACATTTTCATGTAACCTATCGGGCCGCAGGCCATTTGCAAATAAATAAACGAGCAATTCAATGCAATATTGTTTTTACTACTATTACAAATGCGTGTTCCACTTTGCGGTATCCGCAAAAACAGATTGGCAAAATCTTCATTCGCGATACCCACACAAAGTACCAACCACACACAAATATTGTAATAGGCCAGCAAAAGGCAGAATATTAAGTGTCTATCCGGCTGGATAGACAAGTTTTTACAAAACTTACACAATTCCTAAACCCTAATAAGGTAAACAATGGAATTGACGCATACTCATACGACAACGGTATGGAGTATACTCAACCCCATTCACAATGGGTAGAGCTCCGGACAAGTTTTTACAAAACTTACACAATTCCTAACCCTAATCAGGCAAACAATGGAATTGACGCATACTCCTACGACAAAGGTATGGAGTATACTCAACCCCATTCACAATGGGTAGAGTCCCGCATACACACGTTCAATCATGCAAGAAGTAAAAACACTTGTACAAATTGAACAACAAACTTTATATTTAAAAAATTCAGGCACCCACGCGGTGCATAAATGGATTTACATAAAGTTTCCTACATATACAAGAGGAAAACAAAAAAGGGGCACACAGGCCAACCTAAATCCTATTTTGAACCACTGGTACCCGCGCCATCTTGGCCGCCACCAGCAGGATTTTCCTCTTCTGCATCGGCATATAGCATCCGCAACCGGTCTACATAATCCGCGGCCTCTAAACATTCGTCCAACTTCTCAACGCAAGAGAGAGACGTATCGTAAAAGGAGGCAACGGCCGCGTTAAGGAGCGCTTCGGTGTCCACGTCACGAAACCCGGACCGTTCTTCATTATAACCGCCTTTAGACATGACGTTTATGTGACCGATACAGCGGCTATAACCAGCTTTAAGACCGGTATCGCGGGCACGTTGCTTGACCAAGTCCAAACCAGTTGCGGTTTCAGGTGCGTCCATGATAGCCTGAACAATCTGCATTAAAAGAATGATAAGACTCACATGCTAACCTAAGTAAACACAAAGGCATGGAGTACTTACACGTGCAATACCGTGATTCCGCATCCACTCACGGTCAACCTCAAGCTGGTTAAACGAAGAGGTCAAGGCATCCCTGGCCTCGACAGCCGCATTTGCCCGCTCTTCCGCTACAGTCAAGCGGGTAGTAGTGTCTATGAGCTTAGCCTCGCAAGACTGAACCTCAACCTTTCAAAGGCAAGAAGCATGTTACACGAAGTTAGTAAACATTCTTGAAAGGCAGAAGAAAAGATAAAACAGGTAAAACAAATTATACCTAAAGGCTACCGGCAACCGGATTCAAACGGGCCCGCTCAGCATTCGCTTCTTTAAAAGCCTTAGAAGCACGGCTCTCCCTCTCTTTGGCCTCTTCAAGGGCCTTTGCAGCACGAGCCCCCGCCTCTTTGGCCTCTTCAAGCGCCTTTATAGCCCGGGCCTCAGCCTGTTGGGCTTTAACCGCAATCACCTCGGCCGCAGTTTTCTCTTTGCCTAGAGCAGCATTCGCGGCCTTGGCATTCGTCAACTCCTGACGAACACGAAACAGTGATTCATTCACCTTGGCCCAAGATTCTTTCCACGACTTACGCTCACTAGAAAGAGTTTCTTGCCAACTCTTGCGCTCCTCAGAAAGTAACTTGGCAAGAGTACGAACCTGTTTTAACTCAGCAGTTGCAGCCCACTCTGCGGTCTGTTTCTGCTTTTCAAAAGCAGCTCTATCCCTCTCAAGCTGCTCTGCACCCGCACGAGCAGCCTTCACCAACTCTTCCGCTTCGGCCCGCAAGCGAGCAGCTTCCTCCTCCCTGCGGCCTAGCACCTTGTAATCTTCCAGAATGGCGTTCGCCACTATGGAACTTCCTACTAACATGGTAGAAAGTTGGTTGATGCGCAGCTCACGGGGTGCAGAACGGGCACGTTCAACTTCAAATGGGGTGCCCAGACCACCCAGAATTTCCTTGCATGCAGAAGGATCATTAGAAATATCATCCCCCTGCAAAACAGCCCAGGGGGGTCGATGATAACTGGTACTCCGACCCGGAGTGTACGTACGGTAGTACCATTCCAACTCAGACTCTCCAGGCTGAATCGGAGGTCCTTAATAACCCGCACCTCCGGACGCGGAACCAGCACCTTCTCAGCACTGGGAGACTTCTGCGGTCCAGCCCCAGATTTTTGCGGT
The DNA here is from genome assembly GCF_002127325.2 of Helianthus annuus. Taxonomy (NCBI): domain Eukaryota; kingdom Viridiplantae; phylum Streptophyta; class Magnoliopsida; order Asterales; family Asteraceae; genus Helianthus; species Helianthus annuus. The sequence continues at coordinate 166,586,712 of NC_035442.2, forward strand.
CCAACATCAGAAAACCTCAAGCCCAATCCTTCATCATTTGGACTGATTAGGTTGTTGGAGGAATCCACAGTATCAAAAATCTGGGACGCAGTCTTCTCCACCGTTTTCTCCACCTGCACGGTGGGATCAGGAACCACCTTAACCGAAGGTGCCGCAGGCTCCTTTGGTACCCCCGCATCCGCAGCTGTGGTATGCGAGGGAGACAAAGGAGCATCAAAGAGAGAATATCCTGCATCTTGGGGTTCTGCAATACAAACAAGGCAATAACTATCAATAAACAAGTTGTGCTTACAAAACACTTGCAACAGTTATACTTACCAGCAGCGACCGCAGGCTTCTTTTGAGTCAGACCAGTCCTTTTAGACTGCAGCTTCCGACGCCTCACTTCACCACCAGCAACAGCTGCCTCCTCCGGTTTCCTCTTACCACCATCAAGGGTGGAACCCGCAGCAGCCCCGCCTACAGCCTCACCACCACCTGGAACACCCAAACCCTCAAGGGTATCAGATACTACCACGTAATCGGTATATCTGCGGTAACAAGAACGATAGGTACCTGCGGCCTGTGGCACCAAGGGAAGGGCAGCAGAACCCTCAGTTTTCTCCTTACCGCGGCCCCGCGCGGTTTTCTTCACCTGCTTCTTCTCCACGTGCTTCTTGGGGATACGCTTTTCAAACTTCCCCAGATCCCTAAGAATACTTGCAGGGAAACAATCAAGCAAACAAATTACAAGGGTGAACTTTGAAAACAAGAGCAACTTAGAAAATACCTTCTTCGCCTTCTGGCACAGGGGCATTCAGCACAGCACGTGTGGGTACGCGGAAGTTGCCAACAATCTCCAGATTAAAACCTTCCCGTAAATCAACTGGAATCAGCTCAACCTTGCCCTCGAAATCGGGCTCAAACATCCTCCACAGACCAACCGCATCCACTGATACAACGCATGCACATTACTAAAAGGATAATGAAGCAAGGAAAATAATCAAGAGTAACAAGCTTACCACCACTCTTTTCCCGAAGAGCGGGCCTTGCCTTCCTATCCGGCCTGCTGAGCATCATCCGCAACACCCACAACTGGTTGTTGTCTAACTTCTTGAGTTCAATAGGCCGCAGCCTAGAGAACCAATCCACAGTCTTTGCGGTGGCAACAGGAACATCCTCATCCGTAACACCCACATTTACGTCTCGAAAAGTCATATGGGCGTAGACCGCACAGGCTTTGACGTAAAAGAATTTCCTCTTCCAACCGGTCACACCCTTGGGAGGTGTCATCAACTTCAAACTCCCATGTCGTTGAGTAAAAGAAAAAAATCCGGTGTTCACCGTCAACTGGTAAAACAGCCGGAAATTCTCAACGGTGACGTCCAACCTATGGGCACGAAAGGTGTACTCAAAGTTCCTAATCCGGAACATCCCAAATGGACTTAGTTGGGAGATATGGAGATGATAGTACTCTAGCACCTTAGCAACAAACACAGTCACCGACAATCGAAGGTTGCCATCGGTGAAAAAATCAGCCCACAGGGTGATATAGCCGGCCGGAGCATCGGTACCAGTATCACCCTCTTGTGGGTAAGTGGCTTTCCAGTCGTCGGCCATCTGGATAGTGGTCATCAGGTTTTAAAACCACCTTTCGACCACTTCAAAACCGGTAAACCACCACCGACGGCACCACCATCATCATCTTCATCTTCATCAGCCGCCACAACCGGCTCTTCAGGGTTCTCACCCTCCACATTGTGTACATTCGACGGTTCAGCCATCACAAATATGAATGTAGAGAAGAACGTGAGTAGAAAAACTCAAACTACCTCACCGGAATTTCAGAAAATCTTATCGGAGAAGACAAGAGGAAACTGTTTCTCTCACCGAAAATTTTGAAATTTTGAACAAGTGAGGGGAAACCACGAACGGTTTCCCCTTATATACTCATCGCAATAAATGCAGCATGGAAACTGAATCATCACGTCCAAAAAGATCGAATTATGCGGCACCACGTGTCAAGCGCCGTTTCCGCTGACGGTTATCACGCGCGCGTGGCCGCTCACGCGCCTGACAAAGGAGACGTTTACACTCCTGCTACAGTGCATTTAATGGCCTCGGGCAGTGCAATTGTCCTTTCATTTCAGCACATGCCAGAAAATCTCACCAATTTCCACCAACTCACATGTGCGCTCAGCCGCGTGTACAACAAAAAGCGACAACATTATCCAAACACAAGCGGCATGCGGTTTCTCTGGTATACCGCACCATAACCCATACCGCATGTCGTTTTTTTTACATACCCCATAAAATAGCCAAAAAATTATATCTTTCCATGGTTAAGGGGTATAAACATGTCCGCACATACCCACGAGCACACGTGGAATATGCGGAGATGACACACACGAGCCTGTACAGGTGTGTCAGATACTCAGAACCAGCGTTGTTCTTTGGACTGAACCGCATCTCAGAAACAGGTAAACCGCATTGCCTTCATTCTCTTCAAGCTTCAAATCCCTCCTGTCCGGTTCACAACCAGAGAGGGTGCATAAACAACTTCTTCAACGAGAAGAAGGAAGGGAATGTACGCGCACGCACATCAGCAACCCTGACTCCTGATCCTTCAAGAGCCACATCTGAGCAACACACCCGTTTCAAGCGAATATGGGGTGACAACCACAGACACTCATGAGTCACTGCGGACACAACCATAGCTTCCGCAAACGGTTGCTACAGAAGAGCCACAACTAAGTTCACATCGATGAACGAAACTACTTCAAGGAAAACTCCTCGGTATTGGAGCGTGAAGGAAGGTGGCAAAGGAAGAGATGCGGACGAGATCCCCAATAATCATACGAGATCTCGTCGAACAACAAGCGATCGAACAGCGGTAACAAGTCTGCTTATGACTTTGTTACCCTACTTGTAAGACGGATAGAATAAACAATGGTGGGCATTACCATGCCTATGACCATGTTTATTTGACCATTATCCAGAATCACATTGTTCGACCAAACAGGGCCAACAATGACGCAAGTACCCAACATTGTTCCCACAACCGTGGCCAACAATGTCAAGCAACGAGGTAACCGCAAAGGACGTGCGGTTACTAGAGAGCTAATTCGAAGAACATGAACACCCCACAAAAGGGATCATCATTTGATGTCCAATCATGACATCAGAAAACTCTCTTCTTCATTCACCACCTCAAAGGTTGGTTCGAAGTTTGTGCACACCTTCAACCACCATCTCAGGGATTGGTTCGAAGTTTGTGCATACGCCCAGCAAGGTCTCAAGATTGGTTCGACACACCAACAGGTGGCACCCAACCCGAGGCTGAGAATTTCGCATCAGACGAAATATTCTCACCGGTACGGATGACGCATCAAATGACACTTCCAGACCTCCAGCATGATTCACAAAGAGCAAAGACCATCTACATGGCCTAGGATCTTCTCCAGACTCCAAACTACCTTCTAAACACCATAGTCCAGTACTCCTCCCACATGCAACTTGCATATGGCAGCAACACTAGACTGGGGGGGACTTGAAGGGGTATGGTCCCAGATCTCGCGTCAGCATCGACTGACCATTACCCTTATCAAAACCCCCACTAGCTAACAACCTACTTATGTCCGTGCGGGAACACATCGACACAGTGGTTGAATCCAATCTGTCCAGTGATGGAGGAGGACTTACCTGGAATATGAGAACGGTATAGCGATGCGGCTAGCACCATATCTGGTGTATGAAAACGGAAGTATTCACAGCGATGCGGCCTGGCACCGCATCCAGTGAACACTTCTATCAATACAGTGAAGCTAGATAACAACAACAGTCACCACAGCTGACGATGCGGCATGGCACCGCATCTCGCGTATTTCTTGACCAGAAGAGTAGGACGCGGGAACATCTACAGTTACCGTAGACGGCGATGCGGCTTGCACCGCACCCTATCTACCCATCAAGTGGGACTAACACCACAGAGCAAGTAGCACCAATGGCAGCCGCCTGTCAGGGCTACGTAAGCAGCAGACTGACGTGGCTTCGCCTCCCCGGCCGACATGTCTGACACACCTGCAAAGGTGCAGCATGCCGTCAGTCTATCCATCCACCTCCTCCTTCACTCCTCGGCTATAAATAGCAACCCCAAACCAGGTTTGAGGTATCTCTTCACAACTCTCTCACTACTACTACTATCATACTTTGCTTCCCGAGCAGACTACTGATTCTCACGCCGGAGAGTGGTAACAAGGAGCACCCCCACCCCATCCTCCTTGTTACGAGTCACGGTTTGCTTCCTTGTGCAGGAGATCAACCCACCGGTGACCAGCCAGCGATTCTCGAGAGGAAGGGATACCAGTGAGTTAACTCTGCCCGGTTAACCATTGTTTCATCAACATGACATTATGCACCTTCTTAAACATTTCAGGCCATGTAGAGCAAGAGATTCAACCAAAAATTGCATGCGACACCACCACTTTGAACTACCATAAATTCCATATCACTGTTTATGTATATGGTCTTTTTGGTTCAAAATGATTTCAAAGCATGTCCTTTATCAGCCTCAAATATCCTTTTCCAATTTTAATATATATAAATTTTCACCATTAAAAATTGGTCAAATTTTATAATAAGATTAATGACTAAAATATTTATATACTATTATTTTGCAACATGTTAGTGTTGGTGTGAGTTGTACCCTATGCATAAACTGCTTTTTGTGCTCATTTATGTCGTACAACATCTACATAATTTGTACAGGCTTTTTCTTGGTTGCCTTGGTGTCTTCTATTTATATACTATTATTTTGCAACATGTTAGTTGTAACACCTCGAATTTTTGTGTCCAATAATGTGTTAACACGTGTCATTTGTTTACACGTGGCATCTATAATAAATAAAGGACTAATTTTGACAAACCTTGAAAGTATATAAATTCGAGGGTTAAAAATGTCAACAAGGGTAAATATACTGTATAGTATCCCTAAATAATGCTTAAACCTTCAAGCGAATAAATTATAGATCGTACAAAAACAAAACGCGGAAGAAAGTGAGAGATTACAAACTACAGGGGTTAACTGTGTCAACATGTTTAATAATACCTCTGAGTGACCCTTTAACGTTCCAAAGACTTTGTAACGGTATTATACCCTCACTAAAATAATATATATGAATTTCGCGAAGTTTCGATATGAAACGAGAAAGTTACGACCGAATTCGTAGAAGAAGGGTTAAAAGCGTCAACAGTGAAAGCTAAGGCTCTCCAATATAATTAATAAATAAACCGGGGACTTTATAATGCGGGTAAATAACACGAGGCCCCTATCGGTAAATAACCGAGGGCCAAACCGCAAAGTTACCCCTTCAAAACCGAAAGGTCAGGCGAATCATTACGAAAGATTTCGTTATTAATGGCCAGATTCTGTAATCATTATAAAAGATTTGAGAAATTCAGAAAATATAACCTCTCGCGACCCGCGTAAGGTTTAGACATAAGTTGAGGCGGGCCGCGAGCCACCTCACTAACTCGCCTGGTTTCTTAATCTTTAGGCGACCCGCATTAAAATGCATGGGAACTCCCATGCGGGCCGCGTAAAGTGCCCAGATGCAGAAACTTTGTAGTTTCTTGCCTTTTGGAGCTTTTGAACGATCAAACACCAATTAATGGAGCATGGGCGCCCCCTACACGACCCATAACCCTTAGGGACACCTGCCCATCATCCATGACCAGTTGTAGGGCAATGTGGAATGATCTTGGAGCCTAAAATGCACTATAAATAGCAATGTTGTAGTTACAACATTCACACAACTCAAAACACAACTATTGATCATTCTAAGTGCTCCCAAGCATTCTCTTCTGCTCCATATTCAAGTACTAACTTCTGTAAGTTACCTTGATCATCCATTGTTCAGTTTATGCTTATTTTTTAGCTAAAAACCAAACCGTCGTAACTACGGTTTGACTTTACAATAAATCAGTAATGGTTCAGTCTTATGACGAATCAAAAATGGTTATGAGTTGGTATTTATGTGGGTATTAAACCTCTAAAATGGATCCCCCTGATCACCACTCTAACTATGTCAAATGTCGAGTCAAACGTGCGGTTAAAAAGTCAACAGGAAGCTATTTTAGCGATTTATGCATAATCTGTAATGTATATGTTATGGAACCTGTTTGACAATCATAAAACATGATAATAAGTATATAAACCTGTTTGCGCTCGTTTGAATCGATCATTTACTACATTGAACCGGTTCGGAGCCGAAAGTCGCATAAGTTTGACTTTTGCTTTGACTTCGGTTCTGACCCGTTTTAGTAAGATATAAATATACCTTAGGACTCTCTCAGGACCAGGTCACATGTTGGTATACGCCTCTGTGGTCGGTTCATGAGTTATCCGAGTCTTTTACGTATTTCCGTCATTCGCCTAAAAGTTGACCGTAACGGCCTTTTAAAATTAAAACGAGTATTTCGGACACGTGAACGGACCAAAACCTTGCTTGTTAAATTATAAGCATGTCCTTAAAGTTTCACGTCAATCCGAGACCTAGAATGAGAGTTATGCTAAAAGGCGCACTTTTAAGAAAGTTTTGTAATTAACGGCGCAATTAGCATAACGCCCATCTGACCCAAGTTTTCGTCACCAAAACTTTTACCCACTGTGGTAAAATAATATTTTGGGAACTTTAAAGATTTTTAATAATTTTTACCTTGCTCATAACCTGCGGTTATGGCTACGGTTCGGTTAATACCGAATATGCCCTTTTTGGCCAAAACGGGAGTTCTACAAGGTCTTTTGACCCGATTCCAGTTGCTACTGGTTTTAAATAATAAATAAAGTATTTTAAGCTTTATAAGCTGTTCGGGAAACTCAGATTTCCTGTAGAACTCGAAAAGCCCTTTTAATGTCTTTAAAATGACCGAAAAGCCCCTTCGGGGCATAATATTAACTTAAACTCGTTACGGGCGTCACGGAAGGTATCCTACTAATACCAAAATACTTTTAAGGCATGTTGACTTAGGAAATAAGCGTAGGACACTTATGGTTACCCGTTTCGCCTGTTTGCGCACACGGTACGGCTCATGGAACTAGTTTTCGTGCAATAGCCGATACGGGTCAAATTATATTATTTGAACCCCAAAAATCCAGAGTGTGAACCATTAACCCATATATAACAAGTCTCTGAACTTGTTGGGTCCAAATCATACTCCATTCTCGGTTTTCGCCTTTTCGTGCGAATTAACCCTATCTATATATCGGAATCAACCGGTTTAAGCTACGGCTAATACAAGGACCGTTAGGATTCTAAGAGGTTAATTAAAAACCTTCGTTCCAGATTAGGAGCCCCAGTAAAAGCTATCGGTGACTTGATCTAAATTAAGGATTTATACTTGCAAAGGTAAATACTTTAACTTATTTCCCCTATATGGGCTTGGGTTACGGTATATTAATACCGCTTGATTGAGCATTGTATAATTCCATCGCTTAGGTGGTTAATTGATTAAATATGATCGGCTCATTTAAACAGTTTTGTTGCTTATAAGCCTTTGGGGGGTTTAATGACCGTTGTCCCGGATATCCTTGGCATCATTTTACGAAATGGCCACGACCATCGACATCCCGGTGTAGGCGTACACCCGGTATAAAGTGTCGACATTAAAATTAAAAGACGTAGCCGTTGGTTTTTATACTACGGTTTTACGCAAACGTGGTGTGTCTATAAATCTTTAACCCGGCACGACCCGGGCTACTGAACGCATAAAAGAACATGTAAAACGTTCACAAGATCATTATGAATTTTCCCAAGTTATAAAAGAGTTTGTGCCTTGTGCATTCAAATCAATTTTTAATAAACATTTTCAAATGTGTCAGTTGAATGTATTTACCAGTGTAAACTGACGTATTTTCCCCAAAAAGATTAAGTGCAGGTACCTAAACGTAATTGGCTGGTATTAGCTCCCTAGCGTCGGGATAAGCCTCGCAAGCTTGATTGCAGTATCTGATGGAACAATATTTTATATCTATATACGATCCACTGTGGATATATCCAACCCCTGTAATACATTTTGATATTACGATCAGAGGTTGAAATTTATATATTTATCTTATGCTTCCGCTGTGCATTATATAATTGTGTGGTTTGACTATATTGTTGCCAACATCGTCACGGTAATCCCCCACCGGGCCCACCGGTGAGACACGTGGAAATCGGGGTGTGACAGGTTGGTATCAGAGCCAACATTGAGTGAATTAAACACTATCCTATTGTGTTTAATCTCAATGACACAATTGCACATACTTGAGTCTAGACAATAACTTAGGACAAATTCGGATTTTTACTCCTTTTTGTCTTTATTTTCGAATTGATTTTTAATAAGTTTTGGAGCAGGAAAATGCCACCTGTTATATTCCGAGGAAGAGGAAGGGGACGTAGAGGCCGAGGAGAAATCGTGACACATCACGATCAAGAAGCTGGACCATCTGGTACAAGACATCCTTCGATGACAAGGAGCGAAGAGCCACAACGACGAAGAGATCTTTACGAACCCGCGAGGCATTCCACTTCGCACAGCTCGACGCCATCCTACCGGCACTCCTTTGGACCAGATTCAGAAAATAATCCCAACAACCCACAACCTTCCTTCATACCTCTACAACGTTCGGTTTCGCACCGGAATTATGACGACCCTACTCCATACTACGTAGCTCAGTTTAATCCGGCTGACTACATACAGGAACCTTCAGGTTTTGTTCCACTAGGGCCACAAGACCATTTTTCTGAAGATCCCATGGAGGAAGATGAGGATCCAACTGAACCAGCTCGTGGTACGCCCACGCATCCGATAGAAGTATCTGATGGATCTTCATATCATGGTCCGCAGTATCAAGGCCCAGACAGCTTTATGGCTTTGTTTGACCGACATGAGTGGTACAACACACCATCTCATCAGACATCGCAACCGAGACATCCACAGGATCCCTCTGAGGATTCACGCTTTGAGGCAGTTACGCCACCACCTCCGCCACCGGCACAACCAGTTATACCTGATCCGCCGAGGCGTAGGAGGACAAATGCTCGTATGTCTACACGAGGAGGAGGGGGTATCCACTTCAGCACTCCTCGACACTCTAGTAGTAGCCACTATCCGCCGCTACAAGAAGAAGGACCTTCAAGTCCTATACAGGAGGCGAACTCCGCACCTACTGCACGAAATTCGCCACCATTTGGGTATGACCAACCCATACCTGCTTACACGGGTCCAACGGCTTACAACCCGTTCGAACCATCACAAGCACAATACAACTATGGCTATGAGCGCGACCCATATGTGGTGTCGGCAAGATATAATGCGCGCTACCCTGACGGAGCACATGGAAACATGGGGCCACCGGACTACTCAGCTCATGGGTATCCAATACCTCCCAGACCTCCAGTTCCGCATCAAGCGCCACAACCACGATTTTCTCCTCCTGAACAGGAAGAAATACTCCATCGACTAGATCGTGTGGAGAGAGAGTTCGAGGAAGAGAAGAAAAGCCACCGAGGATTTCTCAAGGGCTTGGCGAACCTACTAAAGGGCAAAAAGAAGAAACGTGACCATTAGCCCTTAATAGTTGTACGAATGTAATTTCTACTTTGAAATAAGTCCCTGTGTGGACAACTTATCGTATTTCAGTTCCTACGTGGACTTATCGTTAGTCCTTGCATGGACACCTATCTTATATTAGTCCCTGCGTGGACTTGTCACTTATTTTAAACCTCTATGAAGGTGTGTATTATTTGAAAGACCCGTTTAGGGCAATATGTAATGGTATTTGAGATTTCGGAATGTATGTTACGAGTTTTGTTTTAATATATATAAGAATAAATCAAAACCATTCCTTTTATATTGATCTGCCTAAATAAAGAATCTTAAAAGGTGAAACCTAGCTTGGGGTCTTTTAAGATCTAGTCAAGATGGTACGACCTAACTGAAAAGATTCTGATTCCCTGTTAACCTCTGTACGCATGTTAACGTTCATGGCAGATGTGATTCGTTAAAATCACGCACGTCATTCTTATACAATAATCCTTTAAGGATTTCAAAACCCAATTAAATGATATATAAATCGTGGGATAAATCACCAATGAAGGTGATCAATATTATAAAGACATCCATTAGTGATGCAATGCCTACGGGCCAGTATTATAAAGACATCCATTAGTGATGCAATGCCTACGGGCCAGTATTATAAAGACATCCATTAGTGATGCAATGCCTACGGGCCAGTAATATTAAAACATCCATTAGTGATGCAGTGCCTACGGGCCAGAACTATTAAAACATCCATTAGTGATGTAGTGCCTACGGGCCAGTATTATAAAGACATCCATTAGTGATGTAGTGCCTACGGGCCAACCATATTAAAAACATCCATTTGAGATGTAGTGCCTACGGGCTAATCATATTGAAACATCCATTAGAGGTGTAGTGCCTATGGGCCATAATAATTGTCTTATAAAGACAAAAGGCAGTGGTAGTCTATGACTCTCTGTCAGAAAGAGATGAAGAACTACGGTTCAATTCTCTATGCCTTTGATTCTATGAAATCTCGGCTAATATTATAAAACATCATCATGATTAGGCTTTATGCCGCCAATACTATTTATATAGCTGAAATAGGATATATTCAGATCCTAATATGTAATGAATTAATAAGTTAACCAAATATGGTCTCTGTGCCATGGTTGACAAATTGTCATAAAAGACAATTAAATAGTAATCTCCTAAATTAAAATTTTGTTATCTTCTGTAACAGATTCAAGTTACAATGGCGGATCCCAATGGAGAGAACAGCCACACAAATGAAGATGACTATGACAATGCGTCAGTGCATTTGACAGGCGCACAACTGAAGGCTCTGATCAACAATGCTGTTCAGGCAGCTATTGATCGTCAACATACTGAGTCTCAAGGCAGAACTGTGTCGAAACCACCCTCTAAACCAAAGACACACTCCAAACCACCCTCTGAACCCAAGAAAGATGACGACAAGCATTCGTCTACTGAGCACAGCGTTCATCGCGATAGAGAATATACTGATGCGTCCAGTGCTAAGGGTTGCACCTACAAATACTTTGTATCATGCAAGCCCCGTGAATTTACAGGGGAGAAAGGTGTTGTTGACTGTATCACCTGGCTAGACGAGATGGACACTATTGTGGACATCAGCGGGTGTGCAGCGAGGGATGTGGTGAAGTATGTGTCCCAGTCTTTTAAGGGCGAGGCCCTGGCGTGGTGGAGGGCATTGGTGCAGGCATCTGGTAAGTCTGCTTTGTATAAAATGACATGCGAGGAATTTATTGCTCTCATAAAAGAAAACTACTGCCCTCAGCACGAGGTTGAGAAGATTGAGGCTGATTTTGTCTCACTAGTGATGACAAACTTGGATTGTCAAGCTTATCTGACAAGCTTTAACACTATGTCACGACTGGTGCCATATCTTGTGACACCAGAACCTCGAAGGATTGCCCGATTCATTGGGGGCTTAGAGCCGGCGATCAAGGCCAGTGTGAAGGCCTCTAGGCCGACGACCTTCAGGTCAGTTACTGACCTCTCCTTGTCTCTTACACTTGATGTTGTCCGTCTGAGGGCACAAAGGAGCAAGGAGGCTGAAAAGTGAAAGCGTGAGGATGATACCTCACGAAAGTCCGGTAAAAAGCACCGTGGAAACGGTGAGGGCAAAAGAGGGTCGGAGGCAAAGAAGGAGGGGCAAGCTGATGGAAGACCTCACTGCAAGGTCTGCAAGAAACCTCACTCCGGGAAGTGTAGGTTTGCGTCTGGTTCACAGTCGCAACAAAAGACTCCACCCTGTGGGCTATGCAAGTCCAAGGATCATAAGACAGTGGAGTGTAAAAAGATAAAGGATGCAACCTGCTATAATTGTAATGAAAAGGGGCACATAAAGAGTAATTGCCCGAAGTATGCCAAGAAGGCGGAAGAGACTAAGAAGTCGAATGCGAGAGTTTTTCGCTTGGATGCAAAGGAAGCGGTCAAGGACGACAATGTGCTTACAGGTACTTTTCTCGTAAATAATATATTTGCAAGAGTACTATTCGATTCTGGCGCTGATAAGTCCTTTGTAGACCAGAAATTTTGCCAACTACTAAATATGCCAATCAAAACCCTTGACGCGAAATACGAAGTAGAGTTAGCAGACGGCACGATAGAAACCGTCTCTACTGTTCTAGAAGGATGTGAAATTTCCATTAGGAACCATTCTTTTCCTTTATCTCTACTTCCTTTCAAATTAGCGGGTTTTGACATCGTGCTAGGCATGGACTGGTTATCCCGTAATCAGGCCCAAATCATCTGCGGCAAGAGGCAGATAGTTTTAAAGACTCCGAGTGGTGAATCTCTTACCATTCGAGGAGATACGCAGTACGGGTTGCCCGAAGACGTATCTATGTTGAAGGCTTCAAGGTGTTTGAACAGAGGCTGTGTAATTTACATGGCTCAGGTGATAATTGAAGAACCAAAGCCGAAGATCGAGGATCTTCTTGTCATTTCTGAATACCCCGAGGTTTTTCCTGAAGAACTACCTGGTTTGCCACCAGATAGACAAGTGGAGTTCAGAATTGACATCATTCCTGGAGCAGCTCCGATAGCAAGAGCACCTTACAGATTAGCGCCAACGGAAATGAAAGAACTGAGGACCCAGTTGGATGAACTGCTGGCGAAAGGTTTTATCAGACCTAGTTCATCTCCCTGGGGAGCTCCTGTCCTATTTGTAAAGAAGAAGGACGGATCGATGCGGTTGTGCATCGACTATAGAGAACTAAATAAAGTTACCATAAAGAATAGATATCCTTTACCAAGGATCGATGATCTATTCGATCAGCTGCAAGGAGCGAGCTACTTCTCAAAAATCGACTTAAGGTCGGGTTATCATCAACTAAGGGTCAGAGATGAAGATGTACACAAGACTGCATTTAGGACTCGATATGGTCATTACGAGTTCCTAGTGATGCCTTTTGGGCTCACAAATGCACCGGCTGCGTTCATGGATCTCATGAATCGCGTTTGCAAGCCGTACTTGGACAAATTCGTCATAGTCTTCATCGACGATATCCTTATCTATTCCCAGAATCAAGCTGACCACGAGAAGCACCTCCGTTGCATTCTCGAATTACTACAGCGTGAGAAACTCTACGCCAAATTCTCGAAATGTGAATTCTGGCTACGAGAGGTTCAATTTTTAGGACACGTTGTGAGTGAGCGTGGTATCCAAGTGGATCCCGCTAAGGTAGAGGCGGTCATGAACTGGCAAGAGCCAAAGACGCCTACCGAAATCCGTAGCTTCCTGGGGTTAGCAGGATACTACCGGAGATATATTGAAAACTTTTCGAGGATTGTTGCGCCCTTGACTTCCTTGACCAAGAAGAAAGAAAAATACATTTGGGGCCCAAAGCAGCAAGAGTCCTTCGAAATCCTGAAGCAGAAGCTAAGCAACGCTCCTGTGTTAACATTACCAGAAGGTACAGATGAATTCGTGGTTTACTGCGATGCATCACACACGGGCATGGGGTGTGTGCTTATGCAGAAGGGCAAGGTGATTGCCTATGCTTCAAGGCAATTAAAGGTGCATGAAAAGAATTACACCACCCATGATTTGGAGTTGGGTGCCGTTGTATTTGCACTGAAATTATGGAGGCATTACCTTTATGGTATTATATTTGTGATTTATTCTGATCACAAAAGCCTCCAGCACCTGTTCAACCAGAAGGAGTTGAACATGAGACAGCGCCGTTGGATGGAAACCCTGAATGATTATGACTGTGAAATCAGGTACCATCCCGGCAAGGCGAATGTGGTCGCCGATGCCTTGAGCAGGAAGGAAAGGGTAAAACCCATTCGAATCAATGCCAAGAGCATTGAGGTTAAGAATAATTTGATAGAAAGGATATTAGCTGCGCAGCGTGAGGCTGTGTTGGAAGCTAATTATCCTAATGAAAAGCTGGGAGTAACTGAGGAGCAGTTGACTCTTAGCAAGGATGGAATTCTTAGGATGAATGGACGTATATGGGTTCCGATTTATGGGGGACTACGAGATGTTGTTCTCCAGGAAGCCCATAGTTCCAAATACTCAGTCCATCCTGGTGCTGACAAAATGTACCAAGACTTAAAGGCAAATTATTGGTGGATAGGCTTGAAAAAGTCTGTAGCCGCCCACGTAGCAAAGTGCTTGACTTGTGCTCAAGTCAAAGCCGAGCACCAAAAGCCATCTGGCTTGCTACAACAGCCTGAGCTTCCCGAGTGGAAGTGGGAATGTGTAACTATGGACTTCATAACCAAGCTACCCAAAACCAGGAAAGGAAACGATACAATATGGGTCATAGTCGATAGGCTCACTAAATCAGCTCCCAGCTCACTTTCTACCCATCAAGGAAACATATAGCTCCGATATGTTAGCCCAACTTTATGTTGATAAGATTGTAGCCTTACACGGCATACCTGTGTCTATTATCTCCGACAGGGATACTAGATACACATCTCACTTCTGGAAAAGTTTCCAGCAATCTTTGGGCACGCGTTTAAATTTTAGTACGGCTTACCATCCACAGACGGACGGTCAAAGTGAGCGTACTATTCAAACGCTAGAAGACATGCTTCGTGCATGTGCGATCGATTTAGGTGGTAACTGGGATAAAAACCTACCCCTGATCGAATTCTCCTACAATAATAGCTACCACACCAGCATAAAGGCTGCGCCTTTTGAGGCATTATATGGTAGGAAATGCAGATCGCCTGTTTGTTGGGCGGAAGTAGGAGAGGTCCAATTATCGGGACCAGAGATTGTTTTCCAGACAACGGACAAGATTGTCCAGATCCGGGAGGGAACGTCTCAAGGCTGCCCGCGATAGGCAGAAGAGCTACGCTGATCCAAAGCGTAAGGATTTTCACTTCGAAGTAGGTGAAAAGGTATTACTTAAGGTGTCACCCTGGAAGGGGGTGATGCGTTTCGGCAAGAAGGGCAAGCTGAGTCCGAGATACATAGGGCCTTTTGAGGTCATTGAACGAGTCGGATCAGTTGCCTATAAACTGAACTTGCCTGAAGAGCTCAATGGAATTCACAATGTGTTCCACATCTGCAATCTCAAAAAGTGCTTCGCCGACGAATCGTTGGTGATTCCACACACAGATGTGCATATAGATGAGAGCTTAAAGTTCATAGAAAAACCTTTGTCGATTGAAGATCGACAGGTGAAGAAGCTTCGCAGAAAGCACGTACCGATTGTAAAAGTCAAATGGGATGCTCGTAGAGGTCCTGAATATACGTGGGAAGTCGAAGCTACAATGAAAGAAAAATACCCCTATTTATTTGAGTAAATCTCGGGTCGAGATTTATTTTAAGGGGGTGAGGATGTAACACCTCGAATTTTTGTGTCCAATAATGTGTTAACACGTGTCATTTGTTTACACGTGGCATCTATAATAAATAAAGGACTAATTTTGACAAACCTTGAAAGTATATAAATTCGAGGGTTAAAAATGTCAACAAGGGTAAATATACTGTATAGTATCCCTAAATAATGCTTAAACCTTCAAGCGAATAAATTATAGATCGTACAAAAACAAAACGCGAAAGAAAGTGAGAGATTACAAACTACAGGGGTTAACTGTGTCAACATGTTTAATAATACCTCTGAGTGACCCTTTAACGTTCCAAAGACTTTGTAACGGTATTATACCCTCACTAAAATAATATATATGAATTTCGCGAAGTTTCGATATGAAACGAGAAAGTTACGACCGAATTCGTAGAAGAAGGGTTAAAAGCGTCAACAGTGAAAGCTAAGGCTCTCCAATATAATTAATAAATAAACCGGGGACTTTATAATGCGGGTAAATAACACGAGGCCCCTATCGGTAAATAACCGAGGGCCAAACCGCAAAGTTACCCCTTCAAAACCGAAAGGTCAGGCGAATCATTACGAAAGATTTCGTTATTAATGGCCAGAATCTGTAATCATTATAAAAGATTTGAGAAATTCAGAAAATATAACCTCTCGCGACCCGCGTAAGGTTTAGACATAAGTTGAGGCGGGCCGCGAGCCACCTCACTAACTCGCCTGGTTTCTTAATCTTTAGGCGACCCGCATTAAAATGCATGGGAACTCCCATGCGGGCCGCGTAAAGTGCCCAGATGCAGAAACTTTGTAGTTTCTTGCCTTTTGGAGCTTTTGAACGATCAAACACCAATTAATGGAGCATGGGCGCCCCCTACACGACCCATAACCCTTAGGGACACCTGCCCATCATCCATGACCAGTTGTAGGGCAATGTGGAATGATCTTGGAGCCTAAAATGCACTATAAATAGCAATGTTGTAGTTACAACATTCACACAACTCAAAACACAACTACTGATCATTCTAAGTGCTCCCAAGCATTCTCTTCTGCTCCATATTCAAGTACTAACTTCTGTAAGTTACCTTGATCATCCATTGTTCAGTTTATGCTTAGTTTTTAGCTAAAAACCAAACCGTCGTAACTACGGTTTGACTTTACAATAAATCAGTAATGGTTCAGTCTTATGACGAATCAAAAATGGTTATGAGTTGGTATTTATGTGGGTATTAAACCTCTAAAATGGATCCCCCTGATCACCACTCTAACTATGTCAAATGTCGAGTCAAACGTGCGGTTAAAAAGTCAACAGGAAGCTATTTTAGCGATTTATGCATAATCTGTAATGTATATGTTATGGAACCTGTTTGACAATCATAAAACATGATAATAAGTATATAAACCTGTTTGCGCTCGTTTGAATCGATCATTTACTATATTGAACCGGTTCGGAGCCGAAAGTCGCATAAGTTTGACTTTTGCTTTGACTTCGGTTCTGACCCGTTTTAGTAAGATATAAATATACCTTAGGACTCTCTCAGGACCAGGTCACATGTTGGTATAACGCCTCTGTGGTCGGTTCATGAGTTATCCGAGTCTTTTACGTATTTCCGTCATTCGCCTAAAAGTTGACCGTAACGGCCTTTTAAAATTAAAACGAGTATTTCGGACACGTGAACGGACCAAAACCTTGCTTGTTAAATTATAAGCATGTCCTTAAAGTTTCACGTCAATCCGAGACCTAGAATGAGAGTTATGCTAAAAGGCGCACTTTTAAGAAAGTTTTGTAATTAACGGCGCAATTAGCATAACGCCCATCTAACCCAAGTTTTCGTCACCAAAACTTTTACCCACTGTGGTAAAATAATATTTTGGGAATTTTAAAGATTTTTAATAATTTTTACCTTGCTCATAACCTGCGGTTATGGCTACGGTTCGGTTAATACCGAATATGCCCTTTTTGGCCAAAACGGGAGTTCTACAAGGTCTTTTGACCCGATTCCAGTTGCTACTGGTTTTAAATAATAAATAAAGTATTTTAAGCTTTATAAGCTGTTCGGGAAACTCAGATTTCCTGTAGAACTCGAAAAGCCCTTTTAAAGTCTTTAAAATGATCGAAAAGCCCCTTCGGGGCATAATATTAACTTAAACTCGTTACGGGCGTCACGGAAGGTATCCTACTAATACCAAAATACTTTTAAGGCATGTTGACTTAGGAAATAAGCGTAGGACACTTATGGTTAACCGTTTCGCCTGTTTGCGCACACGGTACGGCTCATGGAACTAGTTTTCGTGCAATAGCCGATACGGGTCAAATTATATTATTTGAACCCCAAAAATCCAGAGTGTGAACCATTAACCCATATATAACAAGTCTCTGAACTTGTTGGGTCCAAATCATACTCCATTCTCGGTTTTCGCCTTTTCGTGCGAATTAACCCTATCTATATATCGGAATCAACCGGTTTAAGCTACGGCTAATACAAGGACCGTTAGGATTCTAAGAGGTTAATTAAAAACCTTCGTTCCAGATTAGGAGCCCCAGTAAAAGCTATCGGTGACTTGATCTAAATTAAGGATTTATACTTGCAAAGGTAAATACTTTAACTTATTTCCCCTATATGGGCTTGGGTTACGGTATATTAATACCGCTTGATTGAGCATTGTATAATTCCATCGCTTAGGTGGTTAATTGATTAAATATGATCGGCTCATTTAAACAGTTTTGTTGCTTATAAGCCTTTGGGGGGTTTAATGACCGTTGTCCAGGATATCCTTGGCATCATTTTACGAAATGGCCACGACCATCGACATCCCGGTGTAGGCGTACACCCGGTATAAAGTGTCGACATTAAAATTAAAAGACGTAGCCGTTGGTTTTTATACTACGGTTTTACGCAAACGTGGTGTGTCTATAAATCTTTAACCCGGCACGACCCGGGCTACTGAACGCATAAAAGAACATGTAAAACGTTCACAAGATCATTATGAATTTTCCCAAGTTATAAAAGAGTTTGTGCCTTGTGCATTCAAATCAATTTTTAATAAACATTTTCAAATGTGTCAGTTGAATGTATTTACCAGTGTAAACTGACGTATTTTCCCCAAAAAGATTAAGTGCAGGTACCTAAACGTAATTGGCTGGTATTAGCTCCCTAGCGTCGGGATAAGCCTCGCAAGCTTGATTGCAGTATCTGATGGAACAATATTTTATATCTATATACGATCCACTGTGGATATATCCAACCCCTGTAATACATTTTGATATTACGATCAGAGGTTGAAATTTATATATTTATCTTATGCTTCCGCTGTGCATTATATAATTGTGTGGTTTGACTATATTGTTGCCAACATCGTCACGGTAATCCCCCACCGGGCCCACCGGTGAGACACGTGGAAATCGGGGTGTGACATTAGTGTTGGTGTTAGTTGTACCCTATGCATAAACTGCTTTTTGTGCTCATTTATGTCACACATCTACATAATTTGTACAAGCTTTTTCTTGGTTGCCTTGGTGTCTTCTATTTATATACTATTATTTTGCAACATGTTAGTGTTGGTGTTAGTTGTACCCTATGCATTAACTGCTTTTTCTGCTCATTTATGCCGTACAACATCTACATAATTTGTACAGACTTTTTCTTGGTTGCCTTGGTGTCTTCTATTGGTTGGGTATATAATTTACTTTAATGTATTGTTGAATTATTCACATTATCCAAATTTTGAGAAAACTAATTTATTTGGTCTTTTTCCCTTTCTTTTTTATTGCCTCTTGGTCAAATCAAACAAGATATAAGTTACTCCCTCCGTCCCACTAAAAGTGTCCTATTTTGAATTTTCAAATTCTTTATTTATAAACTTTGACCTTAAATAATTTTAATTGTGTTAAATAATACTTGATGAAAGTTATATAGTTTGAGTGTGATTTACAAGTGTTTTTATCGGGTTAATTTTCATCAAGTTTTATATAACAAAAAAAAATTAATTAAAGTCAAAGTTTATAAATAAAGACTTTGAAAATTCAAAATAGAACACTTTTAGTTGGACGGAGGTAGTAATTTACAATTTTAAAATCCATGTCCTTTTTAAAATCAAACAAATTGATGCAATGGTTGTTGTAATGTATGCATTATGGTTTGTATAGTGGTAATGATATATATTATACTAGGTTATCACCCGGGAACTTCCCGGGTAGGAAAATTTGATTTACATTAATTATAAGTTTATAAATAAAATAAATACAAACAAAGTGATATATTACTGTTAACGGTAAATAACTAATAACTTGATAACATGATTTTTTTCGATGATTAGTCTCCAACCTTAGCAACTTTTCTTTGCTCAATTCACTCGTCCATGAACCCATCGTTTCCAAGTTACTGCTGACTGCAAGTGTTGGATCTGAGTTTCCTTTTGATTGTATTTTTGTTTGTAAAATAAGATGGAAATGAATGAGTGTGCAGCGGAAATTAAGATGAACACAAACTTTGTATACAATCAAATGAGAGTAATACTTTTAATCAAACATCTTTACACAAAGAACCGAATGATTGAATTTATTTCAAACACGATTACAATGATGATGTATGAATGCAAACTCCCCCTCAGCCCGAGCTCAGTAGTTTGTTCGTGCAAAGAAGACGAATGATGTGAAGAGCTAATAGAACAGTACAAAGTACTGTACTATTTATAAGCACTTGCAAACTACTGAGCATCTTTAGCTGACGTCACCATGAAAGTGACATCTAACCTCCTAACAAACTCTAACCTCTGATCTATACAGACACTGCTTGTGTTAACTACTGCTATTACATTCTATTACATAACAGACTATAGAACTACTGCTGCAACCTTCTACTGCTGTGAACCCAACAGCACTTATCCGGATTCAGCAGTGCTTGACTCAAGGCAGTAGATTGAATCAGTAGGACTTGAGTCTTCATCAGATCTTTAATTGAGCAGCAGTTATTGGTCAGCAGTTAGTAAGATCAGCAGATAGGAGGTCATCAGTTGTTGTAATCACTTTCAAGGGGAGAGATATGTATATCAGCATCTGCTTATTCTGAATCCACTGAGCTGATCCAGTTTTGGCTTTACATTGTCTGTTCCTCTGATAGGGTTCAATCCCAACAATCTCCCCCTGGAACAGATAATGCCAAAACTCTTCATTATTGTGGATATTTTATTGCCTCATCAACAGCTCCCTTATCTGGCCTTTAAATTGCAATTCAAAGTTAAGGGCATCTGTATCTTCATCATCCCTGCTAAGTGGAAGATCAAGGAGATCCTGCAAATCTTCAAGACTCAGGCCAAGAGCTTGTTCCCTTGATATTATCTTCACTTCTCCACCAGACCTGAGCAAAGTCAATACGCGGGTCTGTTTGTCAGTTGCCCACTTTTGTATTTTTGAGCCTGGTGGGTTTCTTGGGAGATGCTTATTTGCAGAAGTATTTGGAGAGGCTGGCCGGTTCATCACTGGCTGAGCAGTGGGAGCAGAATTTTCTTGTTCAAGTTCTTCTTTCAACGTTCTTAACAGGCCTTCTTTTACAACAGCATTGCCAGTAAGAATTTCTTGAACTGTTTCAGCACCTAGCTGGCTTTGACTCCTTCTTTTATAAAAGGCAGTACCAGCTGGAGCAGTGGATCTCCTGATTTGCAGCTTTGATGGTCCTTTTGAAACCGCTGCTTCAGGGTAGTCAGGTTTTTTAGGGATTTTAGGATCTTTCTTCCTTAATTCCTCCAACCTTTTGTAGGTTGACCTGACCAAATCTTCCTTCCATCTAGCAACTTGTCTTTTGGTTCCAAATTCAGCAACAACCAATTCTTCCTTCATTCTTTTTAGTTCCAACTGCTTTTCAGGTACATTCTTTTTAAACTTTGCCCAATCAGGAGGAGTGTGAGTGACTTTCCTTTTTATCATAACTTGGATTCTGGCTGATTCAGCTTCAAGCTCTGGGATAGTCCACTCTTTGTACATGTGTCTCTCTCCTTTGTATTTCTTGTAAAACATGATGCTTTCAATGTAGTCTTTCTTCAGAGTTTCAGCTGCTCTTTCAGAAATTTGTTGACTAACATTCTTTGCCAAACGTTCCAGGGAGTTGACTTGTGTAAGCAGATATTGGTAGTATCTTGAAACTTCTTTGTCAGATTTCCCTTGTGAGTTTCTTTGTGAGATATCCTCTGCTTGTTTGGCCTTTATTTTCAAATATTCATCAATGTTTTTGGGCCATGGATATCCTTTGATTGAGGGCAAACTCCTTTTGGCAGGGTCATCCTCAGTATAGAAGGATTTTATCTCTTCTCTGACAGCTTCTGGTTCAAGAGGAAATTGAACACCTGCAGGAGGTAAAGGTTTGTGCATTGGAACAGAAGAAAGTGGAACTGATTTTGGTATATTGACAAGAGCTAAAGGTTTTGAAGATGTTTGGGGTGGTGAAGTGACATCATCTTTAGGAGTTAGCCTCCTCCTCTTTATTTGAGGAGGGACTGATAATGTTTTGGATGGAAAGATGGTTGTTGTGGCAGTGGTCTGTGATAGACTAACAGCTGTTGAAACAACTGGTGTTCCAACCACTGTTGTCTTTACAACAGATGTTTTAACATCTGCTGTCTTCTGCCTTTTGACAGGAGGTGATTGTGATTTTGGTGGTGATGGTGGTAAAGCATTAGATGAAGTGTGTGTTTAGGTGGTGTGTGTTGAAGTGAGGGCAGATGTTGAAACTACTGAGGTACCAACAGCAGTTGATACAACAGAGGTTACAACACCTGTTTTGGGAGGTGGTTTTTGAACAGACTTTGAACGCCTGACCGGAATGGATTTGGGTAGCCTTACTTTTCTAGTAGGCTTCTTCTTTTCATCAAAAAGATTTTCATCATCTCTTGACCCTGAAGTACCCTGATCCGGATAATCCACCTTGGCTTTCTTTTTGGCCTCTCTATCCCTTTTTACACAAGCAAGTGCTTCTGCAAGTGCATTTGTAGTCTCATCAATTTTCTTACTACCATCTGGCAAAGGGATCTGCTTGGTCATATTTGAATTTTCTGGTGCAAGGTAAAGACCATCAGTTATTCCCTTTCTTCTCCATTCTTGAATTTTCTCCCCCTTTTTGGCATTATCTTCAGGGAGTTGATCAATGAAGAATACTGGTGGAGGAGCAGTGCCAGTGGTGTGCATGATCTGAGTTTTGAGAGCCTTTAGATCAGCCTGAGTGTCTTTGAACCTAGACTCCATAGCATTTCTCAGCTTTTGAACATGTTTTTCATGTTGCTGATCTGCCAGTTGTGCTTGATGATGGAGATAAGGTTGAAAGAGATTCCAGAGCTCATTTGTAGCAGGTGCTTGTTGTAGAGCAGGTGCTTGAGGTGGAACAGCATTGGATTGTACCTTTTGTACCTGTAACAACTGCTGGAGCATAGTTTTGAGCTCTGCAACAGAGTTATCAAGTTTTTCAACACGATCCGTCAATTTCTGGTACTTTAAATCATCACCCAATTTAATGGGATCATCTGATTTCCCACTAACAGTGGTTTTATCAGTGGCAGATGTAGGGAATTTATTCCAAACACTAACCACTGATGCCCCTTTTTCTTGGTACTGGGGTCTTCTTCCTTCAACACTTGACAACCTTTTGATGATGCCAGTTGGATATATAAATCCACTGGTGGTTGGCAGAGGTGCTATGTAAGGAATTGCCTCCAAGGAAGTCTTATTAATGAAACCACTGCCCAACTGTAAACCTGTAGGTTCAACAGTTGTAGTGGCTGCTTCACTTGGATTACCACAAAGAGTTACTTGTAACTCGATGGGTGTAACCTCCTCAGGTTTTGTTGGTGGGTTAGCAATGGATGATACAGCAGGCTCAGTCATTTGTTGAGGTATATTCTCATTGACAGGTGATTGAGAAGGACTGGATAGTGCCTGGTTCAAGTCAATTGCATCCAACAGTAGTTGTGTTTTTGGTGGAATTGAGGATGTGATGGTGGGTTTAGAAGGCGGAGTTGCTCCAGGCAGTGAGCTGTGGATGATGGAGACGAGTGTATCCAGAGCATCATGATGTGGTGGCCCTTTGTGTACAACCTGTCCTTTTTGTGAAGAAGCAGGAGGAGTTATGGTTATGGGTTGAGATATTTGTACCAACTGCTGTGAGGAAGAAGCAGCAGTGGTTTCTAGTGACATTTGTGTTGTCACAGGCATTAACTCTGGTATCTCATCTGCCAGAGTTGCCTTTTTGATTGGTTTGGAGGGTTTTTTATTTTTCTTTTTGGATGGCCTTTTTGGTTTGGTAGGTGTGGGTTTCAAAATAGTTGTTCTGCTGCTTTGATCACCTAGAGCAGTAGGCTCAGCAGCAGATACCTGAGGAGCAGTGGTAGCTGCTAAAATCTGCTCAGGTACCCCTGCTTGTGTTTTGCAAGGTGCTAACATACGTGAAAATGTTTCAGATGTTAGACAGTTTATTGCAGTTATTTCACCTTGGTTTATTAGAGACAAATCATCCTTACTGAATTTCTTTTGAAAATAATAGCTTAAAAACCTTGGAAACAGTAAAAATGATTTGCTTTCAACATTATTAACCAAATCTTTAAAGATTTCCCGAGAATAGTTATAATTTTCTTCTTGAAGAATTGCATATCCCAGATTTTGAATCTTTATAGGGATCTCATTGAAAGAAGTGGTTTTGTTTGAAACACATACTAGGAGGGTATGAAATAAAAATCTTGGTGCAGGAGGAAAATAACCTTTTTCTAAAGTTAATTTCGTCATCATTGTGGCTTCATACCCTCTTTCAATGAAGTCAATGTGCAACTCGTTTTTGGTGAAGGATGTTTTACCTGCCTGGTCATCGAGTTGAAAGACTTCGGAGATGGATTGTGGTGTAATGTGAACAGCTTTACCCTTTATGGAAGATTTGATTGCAGTGACAATGTCTCCTTGTTTTTCAAGGGTTGCATTCTTCCAAAACTCCCTTTGGGTTGCCAAGTAGATGGGTGCGTCGGCTGTGAGCAAAGTTTTGTACTTTGATTTTGCCATGATGGTGATAATGGAATCGAAAACATCTGTGGTTCCTGGTTTTGTGAGAAGACCCAGGAGATTGTGAGATTTTTTGAATGGAAGTTCAGTAGTAGTTGCCTTTTGAGAGGCTGTTTTCGATGATTTTGATGAGGGTTTTGCAGACGACTTCGATTTTGTCATTTTTGAAACGATTGATCGAAGAAATTTTGTGAGAGATGGAAAGAAAAACTGCTTTGAGAAGAGAATTTTTATGAATTCAATTCGACAGTAAAACCCTGTTTGGATGGTGAGTGGGGAGTTTTATAGGAGAGAGAGTGAATGCTGACGTGGCAGCCGTTACAAAAAGTCTGACTGCTATGTACTGCTCACGTGACAACCACTGGTGAAAATGAAGGACAGTACTTTTGGTGAAAGCAACTGATGAAAGCAGTGGAAAGGGGGCAGTGGATGATTTTTACTATCAGTAGATAGCATATCAGTGGATAAGACACTGCTTTTAAACAACAGTGGCTATCAAGGAATGAGAGAACAGAGGTTGCCTTTCAGCAATGGGCAGACTTTTTGATGTAGAGCAGACTTTTGAACAATCAGTGGTTATGGCAGACTTTTAAGGATTTTAATGAAATTTTCATTTTTAAGCTATTTTTAAGGATGGATTTTTGATTTTCTGAAAACATTTTGTTGCTTTTATTCATAGAAAAACAAGATGTTGCTTGTTATTCCATGTTCAGCATCCCAATCCTAGAGACCAGACTTTCAAAAGTGGCTGTATCAAGTGCTTTTGTGAGCACATCTGCCAGCTGGTCTTTAGATGGGACATGATGCAGAGAAATCAAACCTTTTTCATAGCAATCCCTCACAAAGTGATGTCTGATGTCGATGTGTTTGGTGGTAGAATGGGAAACTGGATTTTTGATGATATTTTCTGCTGCCTGGCTATCCAGCATAAGTGGTGTCTTTAAGGCAGTGATACCAAAATCCAGTAACTGATTTTGAAGCCACAGGAGTTGGGCTGTACAGCTTGCAGCAGCAATGTATTCAGCCTCAGCAGTGGATGTTGAAACTGCTGCTTGCTTTTTGCTTTGCCAAGAAACTAAGCAATCACCTAGAAACTGGCACCCTCCTGAAGTGGACTTCCTTGTTGTGTGACAACCAGCAAAGTCACTGTCTAAAAAACCTGAAAGCTTGATATTCCCATTAGCTGGATACCAGATACCAAGTGTGGGAGCACCTTTTATGTATCTGAGAATCCTTTTTACAGCAATGAGATTAGATTTTCTGGGAGCTGATTGACTTCTTGCACAGACACATGTTGCAAACATAATGTCTGGTCTGGATGCAGTTAGGTACAATAAAGACCCAATCATGCTCCTATAAAGTGTTTGGTCAATCAGCTCATCCTTTTCATCAGACATGACCAGCTTATTTGTGGCCATGGGTGTGCTGCATGGTTTACAATCATTCATGTCAAATTTGGTTAAAAGTTCTTTAGCATATTTGCTTTGATGAATGAAAGTTCCATTTTGCATTTGCTGTACTTGGAGACCAAGAAAGCATTGCAGCTCACCCATTGCACTCATTTCAAACTTAGCTGTCATGAGTTCTCTAAACTCTTCACACATTTTGGTACATGTGCTTCCAAAAATAATGTCATCCACATAAATTTGGACAATCATTAAATCTTTCCCTCTCCATTTAAGAAACAGTGTTTTATCAATGGTACCTCTTTTGAAACCATTTGAGAGTAGAAAGTTGGAAAGAGTTTCATACCAGGCCCTTGGTGCTTGTTTCAGGCCATACAAGGCTTTGTTTAGCCTGTAGACATGATCAGGATAAAATGGATCCTCAAAGCCTGGAGGTTGACATACATATACCTCTTCTTGCAATGTACCATAGAGGAAAGCACTTTTGATATCCATCTGAAACACCTTCATGTTGTGGTTGACAGCAAAGGCCAGGAACAGTCTGATAGCTTCCAATCTTGCAACAGGGGAGAATGTTTCATCATAATCAATCCTCTCTTCCTGTCTGTAACCTTGAACCACAAGCCTGGCTTTGTTCTTGACAACAATGCCCCTTTCATCTGTTTTGTTCTTGAAGACCCACTTTGTGCCAATGGGACTGACCTCTTTTGGCAGTGGTACAAGCTCCCATACTTGTTGTCTCTTGAACTGTTGGAGCTCCTCTTGCATGGCTTCTACCCAGCTGTTGTCTTTTAGTGCCTCTTGGTACTTGACTGGCTGATGGAGTGATAGAAAACCAGCAAAAAGACAAATGTTTTGGGTTTGGCTTCTTGTGAGCACCCCTTCATTGATGTTGCCAATGATTTGATCAGGTGGATGAGATCTCAAGAAGATTAAATCTCCTTGATATGGTATGATGGCATTTGTTGGTGAAGGCTGCAAATGTGTATCATCTGAGCTAACCACTGCTGGTGACTTTGATGACCCAGCAGTGGCTTCAAAAGGTGGTGGAATGGGTGGTAATGGAGTGGACCACTGCTGACTTTTATCCACTGTTTGAGAACTTTTGTCAGCAGTAGTTGAGGATATGGAAGCAGTGGTAGATGGGCTACTTTGATCAACAACTGTTGATGTAGCAGTGGTTGAGCTTTGACAGTTGTTTTGAACAACTGATGCTTTCCCTTTTGTGGCAGACCTTTGAGGGATGATGACTTCATACCCATAGTCTGGTGTTGTATCCTCTGATGGACCTGCACTGTTAGTCTTGACATCAGTATTTTCAAAAGTGAATTTTTCAAGATCAAACAGTTCAGCAGGATTTGCTGGGATTTTCATTGATGAAAGTTCATTGAACTTTACATCCAAAGTCTCCTCCACTACCTTGGTTAGTGCATTGAACACTTTGTAGGCCTTGGCAGTGGTTGAGTATCCCAGAAAATAACCACAATCAATTTTGGCTGCAAATTTTGAAATGGAATCTTTTAAGTTCAAAATAAAGCATGGGCAGCCAAATACCTTGAAGTATGAGATCAGTGGTTTGATTTTATACAGAATTTCATAGGCAGTCTTTTTGTGCCTGGGGTTGATTAAAACTCTGTTCTGGACATAGCAAGCAGTGTTTACTGCCTCTGCCCAGAAAGTTAATGGCAAACCTGAATCTGCAAGCATGGTTCTGGCAGCCTCAATCAAAGTTCTGTTCTTTCTTTCAACAACCCCATTTTGCTCTGGTGTTCTAGGGATGCTGTACTGCCTTACAATCCCTTTCTTCACACAGAAGGCATCCAACTCCCTATTTTTAAATTCTGTGCCATTGTCACTCCTAAAGCTTTTCACCGGAAGATCAAATTGCTTTTCAACCTGTGTCACAAAGTCTTGCAAAATGCCTGCAGTTTCATCTTTAGAGTGCAAAAAGAAAGTCCATGTAAACCTAGAAAAGTCATCAACTATAACTAAACAATATCTTTTCTTTTTGAGACTCATGACTTGAACTGGGCCAAACAAATCCATGTGCAGCATTTGCAAGCACTGGGTTGTTTTGGACTCCTCAATGGACTTGTAGGAACTTTTATGTTGTTTTCCTTTTAAACAGGAAATGCAATGTTCAGGACATGAAAACAATTTTTGTGGTAGGCCTCTCACCAAACCATTTTTTGAAATTTTTGTTATTGTCTTAAGATTTGTGTGTCCCAGTCTTTTGTGCCAAAGTTCTGTCTCTTTGTTAGAGGCAGCTGAGAACAGACAGGCATCAGCTCTGGGACACTCTTTAGACATGTCAACAACATAAACATTGCCACTTCTTTGAGCAACAAGTTTTGTCTGACCATTTTTAATTATTGCTTCAATCTTTTTGACCATTTCTGGTCCAACAATCCTACAACAATCTTTTGTGAAGAATGACCCAAACCCTTTGTCACTCATTTGAGACACACTCAGAAGGTTGAATTTTAGATTGTCTATTAGATTGACATTTTCAAATTTTACATTGCCAGATTGCACTGTGCCAGACCCCAGAACTTTCCCTTTACTATTATTTCCAAAGGATATATCACCCCCACCATGGATTTTAAAGTCTTTGAGGAGGGCTTTACATCCTGTCATGTGCCTGGAGCCTCCACTATCTACATACCATAGACTATCAAAGCATGCAGAAGCTCCCTGCACATGAAGTAAAAGGATTAGTTCATTAAGGACTCCAAAGCCAACAGGGCTTTGGATGGGGTCTCAACAATGTCTGGTATGGATGCAGTGTGATGGGCAGTGGTTAAGTCAGGGGTTTGGACAGTTTTAGTACTGTTTCTTGCTAACCACTGTTGGGGGTCTTGCCCAATCAACTGCTGGTAACCGAAAGGATGCCTATTCACTCTGGGTTTAGAGGGCTTTTTGTAGACCTCATAAACGTGTGGAATCCTTTGGTAAGACTGTTTTTCCTTGCCCTTTCTGAATTGATTGGCACGGTGCATCAGTAACCTGAACATCTCTTTTGACAGATGTTTGGTTCAGCTGTCTTGTGACAGCTGTTTGAACTGGCACAAACAGTGGTTGTTTCTTTGTGAACTTGACAGATGGTGAAGGTGCTGATGAACTCAAGGATGTTTTAGCCATGTACTCATTCTTCTTTTCATTGAAGTTTTTGAGGTACACACATGCCTGAGTTTTATGGTTTGTTTTACCACAAACACTGCAACTTTCAGCTGAAGTAGTGACACTTGTTTTGGTTAAGTCATAAGCTTTTAGATGGAAACAATCTTTTGTTAGATGGTTCCTCTTCTCACAGAATTCACAAAACAAGTTATCAATTTTCTCTTTCTTCTTCCTCTTTTCAGACTCCTTTGTAGCAGAGGTTTTGACCACTGCTGGAATATCCTTAAGAGGAATGACTTTAGCTTTTGGAGCCTTAACACCATCAGTTGATGTAAAGTCCATTGGCTTGAAATTTTCAAGGATATCACACTCATCAGACCATCTTGGTTTAAAAATTGATGATTTTCAATCTCCTCAAATGCAGAGGGACCCACTGGTCTGTCAAGTGTGATTTTGTTACCAAGTTTGTCAGTGATTTTCACTTCTTGGCCATCCTTGTTTGTTGGGATGAACTCAGTAGTTTCATCAGTGGTTGAAACAGATTTTCCAAAAGCAGTGTTTTCATCATCATGTTTTCAATAACCAACCCCAAAGTTTACATTGCTTTTTATCTGTTTCTCAAGCATAACCTCATACCCTTTGCATGATTCCACCCATTTTTCACAAGTGATCTGGGTGGATTCTAACTCCTTTTTGCAAACTTGGTATTTTTCTACCATAGTTTGGAGTTGGGTTTTGGTTATGCTTTGCTCTTCTTTCAAACTGCTAATCTCTTTTTCCTTTTCAGTCAACTTGTTTTTAAGTTCTTTTAAAGATCTTTCAAATTTGACTTCATCAGTTAAGATTTTGTTCCTAAGGTTTTCATTCACCTCTTTGATGTTAGCAAAAGCAATAATGCAATTGTTAGAACATAGTTTTTCTAGAACTTGAGGTGATACCTTGGCAGCAGCCATCATTGCACAATCACATTTAGGAATCTCTTCCTCATCAGCTCCCTCTTCTTCCTCACCAGCCTTTTCATCTTTCTTGTCTTCTTCAGACCATAGATCTATCATTGGTTCAATCAGGGTACCTGAACTTTCTCCCAGCAGTATTTCATCAGTCACAGCAGTAACCACTGCTTCAGTCACCTCTTCCACTGTTTCAACCTTCAGCTGTTCCTCCTCAGATTCAACCCCCTCCTGTATTGACTCTAATGCCATCAAACAAAATTCATTGTGAGAAGAATCATTTGAAGCATATAGTGCAAAATTTTCATCATTAAGATTTTCAGGCATACTGCTCCAGTCAACAAACTCTTGACTAAAGAAACTTTGTTGTTCAGGTTGTGTAACTACTGGAGCAGTAGTTTGAGGTGCAGATTGCACTTGTGCCTGGGGAGCAGGGGTTTGAACAAATTGGATCTGTGGAGCAGCTGTTTGGATATAATGCACTGGCATAGGGGCAACAACATAGTGAGCAGTGTTCACATGTGCTGCTGGGGCATATTGGGCATAGTGCACAGTGTTTTGAGTTTGAGGTCTAGGATTTGAACTAAGGTGAGTGACTATGGGACCAGTTGTTTGACTCCTACATTCCCTAGCAAAATGTCCCAACCTGTTACACTTGTAACACTTGATTTTCGATTTATCCAACCCAACCCTTAGGTTCCCATGAAGAACTGGAAATTTTCTCCCAGTTCTCTTATAAAACTTGCTAGTTCTAACACTTAGCAAGGCCAGTTGGTGCAGGATGTCCATTTCTTCTAGGTCAGTGGGGTCAAAATGCTGTAAATCATTGAGTTCAAAGCTTAAATTGTCTGACATCTGGTTTTCATTTGCAGTGAATGCATAACCTGTAGAGTGAGGATCAGGGTTGTTAAAGTTTACACCAGCAGTTATGTCAATGAAGTGATCATAACCCTGATCCTTACCACTACCACCAGATTCTTCTTGACCCAGAAGAGCAGTGTTACCAAATGAATAATCATCAACGGTTTTCCCTGACTCTTGTAACTTCCTTTTCTGGTTCAACTCCCTCTCAAAGGTCAGGAGTCGACCATGGAGTTGGGTCAAGGTCAGATCCTTGAACTCAGGTGCAGTTCTGGTGACAATAGCTATTGTGTCCCATTTTTCTGGCAGTGATCTGAGGAACCTGCTATTTTGAGTCGAGTTTGAAAACGTGACCTTAACAAGCCTCAGTTCACTGATGAGACAACTGAAACGCTCAAATTGTTGAGTCAGTGATTCACCTTTAACATGACAAAATGTTTCATACTGTTGGTTCAGGATTTCCCTATTGTTTTCTATGACCTCTTCAGTACCTCCAAACTGTTCCTTAAGTGCGTCCCACAACTCTTTGGCACTGTTACAATGTAACAGTCCATCATATATTTCGTTGGGGAGCCCTGATGCAACAATACTAAATGCTTTAGCATCTAGTTCAAATTTTTGATAATCCGTTTCAGTATAATTTTCAACAGGTTTAGGAACAAATTTTTTAGCATCTTCAGCGCTTGGCACTATAGGAACATGAGGACCAAAGATAACAAACTTCCAACAACCTGTGCTTTGTTGAGCAAGGATGTGACCCATCCTCCTCTGCCAGATGTTGTACTCATTTCTTTTTAGCATAGGTGGTTTAAAGAGCGAGCCAATGTTGTTTTTATCGTCCTGAGATTGTGACGTCATTCTTGTTGTTTTACAGGTACTGAGAAATCAACTATAATGGTGATTAATCCTTACTCTGTTTTTCAACGACGAACAAACGATCAGTATCAACTGTTTTGAGCTGAACTATTTACGTCAAAATGATTGTTAAATCAAATTTGACTGTTCTAGCTCTGATACCAATTGTTGGATCTGAGTTTCCTTTTGATTGTATTTTTGTTTGTAAAATAAGATGGAAATGAATGAGTGTGCAGCGGAAATTAAGATGAACACAAACTTTGTATACAATCAAATGAGAGTAATACTTTTAATCAAACATCTTTACACAAAGAACCGAATGATTGAATTTATTTCAAACACGATTACAATGATGATGTATGAATGCAAACTCCCCCTCAGCCCGAGCTCAGTAGTTTGTTCATGCAAAGAAGACGAATGATGTGAAGAGCTAATAGAACAGTACAAAGTACTGTACTATTTATAAGCACTTGCAAACTACTGAGCATCTTTAGCTGACGTCACCATGAAAGTGACATCTAACCTCCTAACAAACTCTAACCTCTGATCTATACAAACACTGCTTGTGTTAACTACTGCTATTACATTCTATTACATAACAGACTATAGAACTACTACTGCAACCTTCTACTGCTGTGAACCCAGCAGCACTTATCCGGATTCAGCAGTGCCTGACTCAAGGCAGTAGATTGAATCAGCAGGACTTGAGTCTTCATCAGATCTTTAATTGAGCAGCAGTTATTGGTCAGCAGTTAGTAAGATCAGCAGATAGGAGGTCATCAGTTGTTGTAATCACTTTCAAGGGGAGAGATATGTATATCAGCATCTGCTTATTCTGAATCCACTGAGCTGATCCAGTTTTGGCTTTACATTGTCTGTTCCTCTGATAGGGTTCAATCCCAACAGCAAGAAACATCCACAAGCCTTAGAGAACAAAAACACAAAACCAAGTAAAGCTATATATATAACCAGATTTATGCATCTACTGTTATGTCGAAAAGAGATTAGGATACCAATTCAACAAAGGAGATGAATACTTTTGCATCAACCGGACAAAACCTTGTGAGAACTCTGTTGTGCCTCCACCTCCATCTCGTAACAACCTATCTTCATTGTCCTTTATTTGCTGTTGGATTAACATATTCATAAGCTAATGAGATTCCATCTTCTCATTTTCCAATGTGGGCATGCGCTTCCATTGCCAATCCCAAACCGCTTTACCATTCAAGCATGTAGTTAACCCATTTGACCACATCCTACAAACACACATACACGTAGCAACAATGTAAAAGTAAATATTCATAATTAAAAGATAAAAAAGACCATCATTTACTTAAGAAAATTAAAGTATAAAAAGGTGGGTATACCCATTTGACCCCTTACCTAACTCGTCCAACCGTGTCATTTTTCCACCTCAAAGAGGACCTGGACACAATCATCAATTCCTGTAATGTTTTATTTTCTTCACTGAATTCCAAGTGTCTTAAAAAATACTGAGGTGAATATAAAAACATTATGTAGTTTTTTTTTTTCTAAAATGACACTCTTTGACCCGAAACTATTGAACCCACTTTTAATCTTATAAGTCACCGAAAGCTTTTTTAAATTCTTATAACAACCAAAAGAGATAAAAATAATACCCAAAAAAATCCATATATTTGTTTGTTGAGTACATAATCTGGATACAAATAAAAATAATGCTCACATGTTTTGATCTAAGCACGCCGGTCAATAGTTTTCCATTTATGCATCAATAAATGGCTCGTTGTAACTTCTTTAATGAAAACGCTTCTGCTTCTATCATATATGATGCATAAGAGGCCTATGATAAAAAGAGTCTAATCTAATCTTGCTGGTCTTTAAAGGTCTTACCTATGACAATGCCTTCTTTCTCACCGGTGAACATAACCTACATACAATTAATTATTTCAGGAATAGAAATTAGGCTTCCATTTAATAATAATTGTGTACTTTGTTCACCTCATAAGAGAACTGTCTCCTTGCTGGAGCTCAAAATGGATCTATATTCCACCTGTGAATCGATGAACATAAAGATGTAATGATGCACAATAAATATAATAAAAAAGAAAAGCTTTTTTTTTTGTAGTGGAACCACTCGTATCGTTGTCTAATTTCCTACAGCACTCCTACAAATAAAGGCGGTTCTAGCAGGTTTAGACTTTCACCATCAGTGGCCCCTAGCTTCTTTGGTTCAGATACGCATACGCGTGGTTGAACTCTTGCGTAGAAAGAAGTGGCTATACCACGAGACAGAGGATAGTCACCAGTTTGATGTTTGTTTAATATCATAGATCCTCATATAGGGGCCAAGTAAGCTAACCCTTTATCCTTAAATAGGGCTAAGTTAGTACTTTCTGAACTTTAATAATGTATAACATGATTAACCAGCTCGATGTTTGTGATAAAACGCAAAACGTTTGTACAGTGCTAACCTTTGTGTAGAAATCTGGTGGTGAGTATGAAATAAAGCAAGTCTGACTCAAATCCAAACGCCACCCATCGTCCATGTACACCTTCACCTGAAGAAAAAATAATAATTGTATTTATGAGGGGAGTATACCCGGACCCATGAAATACAAAAAATTAATAATTGGTTAGTAATTGCTTAAAACAAAGATCTTTTTCTGATGTAACATTTTGATTTATATTAACATTAACATTTTCTTATTCATCTTTTAATAATGTAATTGATAAAAGATCTTTTATAGAAAATAGCTTTTGTGAGTCAGAGATCTTTAAAGAGAGGGTCTTGGCCACTTGTTAATCCTATTTCTAACAACTTGTAAGTTATAACATAGAAAAACCTTTACATTTCACGATTTAAATTCTACATAACTCAAATTTATGTTTTAACCCAAAT
The DNA here is from genome assembly GCF_002127325.2 of Helianthus annuus. Classification (NCBI taxonomy): domain Eukaryota; kingdom Viridiplantae; phylum Streptophyta; class Magnoliopsida; order Asterales; family Asteraceae; genus Helianthus; species Helianthus annuus. The sequence continues at coordinate 166,621,193 of NC_035442.2, forward strand.
TTAAATTGTTTCCACCAAAACCCAAATTTCAAGTAGGAACCGTAACCACAAGGTTTAAGAACAATCAATTACCTCTAGTTCTTGAATTCTTCTTGTTTTCCCTTCTTTTAGTGTATGGTTACTTACACATGTAATTGAGTTTCCTTGAATGAGAAAATAGAGTTCTAGACTTGCAATATTAAGCATTAAATGACTTTTTTTCTTCTATATGAAAGGTAATAAGACTCTATGAAACCTTTGACTCATGCCCAATTTGACCAATCCATTTTGACTTAACTCACATTTTTAATTGGGTCAATAACTTGATCTTACAAATTTAAGCATATAAAATGAATGAAATACAAAAAACATATTGCTATTAGATAAACATAGGAACTGCTGGTAATTTGTGATTCATGATATATTAAAATTAGTATTGGATAGATATTTCCAACAAATTAGAACATAAACTTTTTCTGTTTATGAATTCAAGACTTGCATGATCTCTACCACCACATTTGGAGATGGAGACGAACATTAGAAAAATATGTGCAGTTAATTAAAAAATAGTTAAAATCAAGCCATTTAATGAGATGTTTAGGAAGTATATGAACAAAGAACAGAAACAACAACCATTGCATATAATCTTAACATGGGTTCTATTAAAATGTTATATCATGATTCACCATTGCATATAATCTTAACATGGGTTCTATTAAAATGTTATATCATGATTCACAAATAGGACCACATGAAACTGGAATCAACTTAGAATGTAGTTTAGATCACATATGATCTGTATTTCTCCCAAAACCTAAAAAAAAAGTAAGATCCCTAAAAAATATATTAAAATCAACTAAAATTTATTCAAACCTCAACAGTCAAACTCAAATTCAACTTCCCAGAACAAAATCAAACTATCACACACAAATAGATCAATACAATGACAAAAATTTCACTTACAATTGGCTACAACAGAAACCTCCATATAATCATCTCCAGGATCACTGGTATCAAAAATTCCGTATCTGGCACCACGACATTTTTGATCGACCTCCTAAAAATCATCACCGAGATCATTGAAGGTTAGATCCTGCAAAACTGAACAGAAGGCAACAAATTAGGTCAAAATCGATGCCAAAAACGAACCGAAAGCAAGTATTAGGGTTGCAAGTGACGTATTGTACCTTAAATGGATGATGAACAATTGAAGTTGAGAAAAATCGTATTTGAAGATGTGAAATCGGTGTTTGATGTCGATTTTTTGAAGAAGATGTGTCTGCGGCGCTAGGGTTTTGAGAGGGACGATAGAGAAAAGGAGTTCTGTTAGTGTTGTTGAATGAAAGGAATAAAGGATTTTGGATTTTAGAAGGAATATATAGTCGGGTCAATATCCGGATCCCGCATAACCCATTAACAAAAAAAAATGGCCCATTCAGTTTCCCGCCAAAACCACATCCAGGAAGCCCTAATATTGTGCCAAGTGTCCCAAATTGTTTTTGTTTATTATATATAATAGATAATAGATATAGATTACGATGAACTTGTCAAACGGGAAAAAATAGATGCGGGTTCATCGTAACGCACGAGTCCTAGATCAACTTAGTTATTTTATTCTATGTTTTACGTTTCGGTTTAATTTCTTCACATTAACACACCACAACTTCAGTGTCGGTGGTCGCTGGCAGTAGTGTGACATTAGTGCTCGCCCCCGCCACAACGCGGGGGGTGCTTAATACTAGTTAAACTTAATTTTAATCGTTTGAAGTAACTTATGATCATCCTAAACAAAGACTTATATAATAATATAAATTTTAACTTGAATATCCAAATGTCGACTACTAGTTAAAATGATTGTCTTGACACTCAGTTAGTTTTAAAAACTTTAATCATATTTTTTTAAACACATATTTTATTTATGGTGTATTTTTTTAATATGTGATATTTTTCTATACTAGGATAATATCCTAATCTTGTCTAATTATCCTTATTTCATAAAATAATATTTATGTCAAAGTATTTATTATACCATTATTTCATTGATATACATAGTAGAATTTAATTACAATTCATTGACAACCTTATAACTTAAAATTTATTTTTTAAAAAACTTGCAATCTTATCATCATTAGTTCTATTTTTTAGTGTTATTGTTTTAAAGTCATATATAATAAAATGGATTACACTGACTCGATAGAAAAATGAACATTTAGAAAATTATATTTGGATAGTTGAAGATGTAACTTTTCTTTTAGTTTCACAATTTTATATAAAAAAATGAATTCACTTTATTATTTACATATATATTATTCATATTTTTTCACTATTTCAAACTGTGTAATACACCGTTTGTAAGCTAGTATATTTTTAACATGGGACATTTTTAATTAGAAAATACTTGAAACCAAAAAATAATAACTAGTATTTAAATATCTATAAACAGAGATCAATTTTAAAAGAAAAATAAAATAATACAGATTAAGGAGTAATTAAAATTGTAAAGGTAAGAAAGAGAGAATAAAAGAGAACATAAGGTTAAATGTGATGAATGAGACATGCTATTTTTTATGAGAGATAAATTTAATGAATTCTAGTTAAATTATATATATATATATATATATATATATATATATATATATATATATATATATATATATATATATATATATTGTCAGGATTTAGTGAAAACGGCGAAAAGTGCGAGAACGGTGAGAACGGTTATGGATCGTCCGATCAAAACAATCACTAGATTGCGCGGTGGCGTTTTCGTAAATAACATCAATTTTATTATGTGGGACGCGCTTCATTAAGGGTAAAAGTGTCTTTTACCGTTCATATTCAAAACGCCATCAAATGATAAAACGTCATACAAAAAAATAAATAAAACGTCATTAAAAACAAAACGCAAAAAAAATAGTAATAAAACGCGTTGAATATTACACGAAGATGAAACAACACAAATAACTGAATTTCAGTTATTAACATTTATTAGAAGAAACTCCTTCCTAAATTACGCGCCAAAAACATCATTATATAAAAAAAAAAGATAAAACATAGCTTCCATAATCACTTCAATCTATCCATTTTCTGCAAAAAAAAAATCGTTATCCAAAAACGCCAACTTAACCAAAACGCCAAAAATGGCAACAATCGTTTCGTGGAGATGCACTATGGGAATCAGGCGATACGTCCTCCATTTTGACAACAGAAGGAGGGTGTATGTTAAGACGGTGAGGGCAATTCTGAAGATGGAAGAAGAGATACAGAGGCAAATCTTATCCATTGGCATCGCTCTAGACAACGAATGCCATGAAACGCATATGCTTATGAAAGCATTAACCAGCAAATTTGGACCAATCAAAGGAGATGTGAAGCCAGACCCTGTCATGACATCATAGCGTTTTTATGATGAAATAGATATGCTGACGGTTACATACGATAGCAGAGAGCAGCATGTCTACTGGCTAGAGAACATCATGACAAAGCAGCGACTGAGTTTCATGGAAGAATTGCATAACGCCACTTGTACCAACACAGAAATAGACTCAAAATTTGAGTTAATGCAAGACATGTTCAGGTGGAGGCTTCAGAATCTTCAGGAACAAGAAGCTGATGAAGGTGAATGTGATGACATGGATGAAGATCCAGATGAAGACTCTGAGGAGGAAGAAGATGACGCAAGTGATGGATACTATTCGGATAAAGTACCTTCTGGCGAAGGATTTTAATTTTTTTCCTCTTTTTTTTCTTCTATGTAATCTTCTTTTTTTAAGATAATTAAATGATATATTTCTATCTTTACTAGCAAAACACCAAAAAAATACTAAAAATGGTTAACCCTAACAAAACGCCAAAAGTAACAAAAAATATTTTTCCTGCTTAATATTTTATTTACTCCGTTATTGTATTTTGTCATGTTGGTCTGCATAACGCCATTTAAAAAAAAAACGCCAAGCTTAAAAGACGAGACGCTATAAAACTGATAAAAGTTGATCAACACAGTAAATACAAAAACAGTAACTAAAAAGACAGTTACTTATTACCATCATTTATTACAATAAAAAGTCTCGCCTAAACTACGCGCCAAAAAACTCCTATAAGAGAGGGGTCTATACACAGTGAAATTAATCATAACCAGAAAACACAAAATGCCATATCCTCTCGAAACCACTCCCTTTAAAACGCCACAAATGGCAAAACTTTCACTGAAATGGGTCCTTTTTCTAGGGGGTTAACTCAATAATATTTTGCTGAATGAGATGGACAAATATTCAAGAAAAAGAGACTGATGACAGTGATATGCCATCATGTGAGCTTTGTTCTTGATGATTATACGGATGGAATAAAGGGTTCAACACAAGTGTAAAATGTTATTTTGGACTCCATTATTACAAATAGCATCAAGCAAGAGTTGATCTTTAATGACATGCCACCAAACAAGAATATCACACCAAAAAACAGGATGCCACTAAGCAGCTTCTTCTGAAAAAGACGGGGTTTATGAAGGAAAGTTGGCATCTAGCTAAATTATTCAAAAAGAGGTTCAAAACGCCAAAAACAAATTCAAGAAGGAAGAGGCTGATGACATTGAAGATTGGAAAGAAAAATTAGATTACCATTTTTAATTATTTTTGTTTTCATTTTATATTGTATTGATATCAAGTTATATGTTGTTTCGTTATCTAATTCTCTATTAAGAAAATACATTATTATATAAAACGCCAAAAACTATAAACACTAAAACGCTAGTAGAATGAAAACTGGGAGAACAGCTGTTGGCAAACCACCTTGTAGAGGGTATTAAAACGCCAAAAAATTCACTAAACGCCAAAAGAAAAATTGGTCTTCTTTTAATCTTATGCAAATATTAATTACTCGTAGTGAATTATTATACAAAACGCCACAAACGCCAAAAAAATTAACCAGAAAACGATATAACGCCAAAAAATTATATATATGACACAAAAAACAATTAATTCAACGCCAAAAAGTTTAATAAATACAATTAACGCAAAAAAAAACCCTTAGACACCAGAAAATATTATACCGCGTTGTGAAAATAAAAGAAGAAGAAGAATGAAAAGACAAAAAGCCCCTTCGCCCTTCTCTATGTCGCGGGACACGTGTTGGGTCAGGATGCGTTCTCACCGTTCTCACACTTTTGAGCGTTTTCTCCCGAACTCGTTTATATATCTATCTACTATAATAAAAGAAACCAAATTTTGGACACGTGTCATTCATTGAAGCCATCTATTTTTATAGATAATTAATATCAATTAAAAGATAATTATACAATTAAATTTAATAAAAAGTTAAACAATTCATATAGGAGATAATTTATATAATAATTTAAAATAGAGTAAATTACAGAAATCGTCCTTTATGTATGTCACTTATTGCAAACTGTTTCATTTGTCTTCAATAATTACAGAAAACGTACTCGATGTTTGCAAACCCTTGCAAATTATGTCCTTTAGCCCTAACTCAGTTAATTTAAATGATTTATTTATTTTATTAAACTAAAATAGTTAAGGGTAGAACCTATTTCAAAAATGCTTAAAAGGTGTTTATTGGTTTTATACTTATATTTTTGTGTTCAATTCTCAACTCAAATACGGTAATCACCATGTTTATGTGACATTTATAAGAACAATCACCGCAATCACCCCATCCATCGTATATCGAGTATATCCGTTAGTTTTTTTTAAGATATAAATTTTTATTAGATTCATTCAACCCGTGTAATAAACGAGGTTTTTTTTTAAAGATATAACATTTTTATTTTTTACTATAAAAAAGTACATTTATGCAACTCGTGTAATACTCGGGGTTTTAAAATTATAACTTTTTTTATTATGTAGTATATAAAATTAGATTTATTCAATACATATAATACATAGGATTTATAAAGATATGACTTTTTATTGTTTGTTATATAAAATTACATGTGTTCAACCCGTATAACACAGCCTCCCGCTTTAGTCTCCCTAATGGTCGAACTTAGTCTTGCTCGTCAGCTCGACGAGGTTCTTAAAAATGTAACTTTTTATTATTTAATATATAAAATTAAATTTACTGGACCCGTACAATAGACGGGGTTCTTAAAGATAGAAGTTTTTTATTATGTAATATATAAAATTATATTTATTCCACCAATGTAATAAACGGGATTTTTAAATATATATTGTTTTATTATATAAAATGACATTTATTCGACCCGTGTAATAAACGAGATTTTAAAGATATATTTTTATTATTATTTGGTATATAAAATTGCATTTATTCAACCCGTGTAATACACGGGGTTCTAACCTAGTATATATATATATACTAGGTTAGAACCCCGTGTATTACACGGTTGAATAAATGTAATTTTATATATTAAATAATAAAAAGTTATATTTTTATGAACTCCGTATATTGTACGGGTTAAATAAATATAATTTTATATATCAAATAATAAAAAAAAGTTATATCTTTAAAAACCATGTGTATTACACAGATTAAATAAATGTAATTTTGTATCTAAATACTAAAAACGTCGTATCTTTAAAAAAACCTGAGTATAATCGGGTTGAATAAATTTACAAAATAATAAAAAAAATACATCCTTAAAAACCCTGTATGTTACACATGTTGAGTAGATCTAAAAAAGAGTTATATCTTTAAAAACTATGTGTATTACACATATTAAGTAAATGTAATTTTGTATATTAAATACTAAAAATGTTGTATCTTTAAAAAACCCGTGTATAGTCGGGTTGAAAAATCTACCAAATAATAAAAAGAAATTATATCTTTAAAAACCCTGTGTATTACACGTGTTGAATAAATCTAATTTTACATAGCAAATAATAAAAAGTTATATGTTTAAAAACTTCGTGTATTACACGGGTTATATAAATGTAACTTTGTATAGTAAATAATAAAAAAAAAGTTATATTTTTCAAAACCCCACATTTTACACGAGTTGAATAAATATAATTTTGTATACCAAATAATAAAAAAATATATTTTTTTAATAAATTAGGATAACATTTTATATTAATCTATTATTTATATATTTAAGAGTTAATTGCCAAAATCACCCCTGAGGTTTGGGCACATTTGCCATTTTCGTCCAAAATGACACTTTTGTACCATTTTGCCCCCCATGTTTGTAACTTTTTGCCATTTTCATCCAAACCACTAACTTAGTTTATTTTTTCTGTTAAGTTAAAGGATATTTGGATGAAAATGGCAAATATAAACCACAGAGACGAAAATGGCAACTATGCTCAAACTCTTTTTAATTTCTTTTATTTAGTTAATTTTGTCACGTATATAAATTAAAAAGAATATACATGCAATTTTTATACGAAAAAAATAATAGTTTTGTCACATTTTTTTTATAATTTTTCATCCATCCACTAAGTTAATTTTTTTCTATTAAGGCGAAAGATGTTTTAAATTTTATAAATTAATTTTTTGTATCAAGGTTATTATATGTTGTCTTTAGTTCAATAGAACTTTGTTATCTTTCTCTAAGTAACATGAATATTTCGATTCTGTTTTTGAGAGTTTAACAAGAAAATAGCTCGTTGTGAAAAGTGTTTATCACAAAATATTAGATGGCATTATACTTACTATTTGGTGGGTAATTTTAAGGTTTGGTAACGGTACGTTGTTTGATGGGGGCACTGGCTTTTGTTTTTCGTTAGGAGCGAATTTAAAAGAGTAGAAGATGAATTAAAAACTTGGTACATATGATAATATTTGCTTATTTGACATTTTTCTATAAGGTCACAAGCATTTTAGTTTTATAAAAATTAGAGGTTTAAGTAGATTTATTTTTATAAAAGTGATCTATATAAATAATTGGAAATTAATTTCTGTATTAATTTATAAAATTTAAAACATCCTTCGCCTTAATAGAAAAAAATTAACTTAGTTAGTGGTTGGATGAAAATTTATAAAAAATATGTGAGAAAACTATTTTTTTTTTCATATAAAAATTGCATGTATATTCTTTTATTATATATATGTGACAAAATTAACTAAATAAAAGAAATTAAAAAGAGTTTGAGCACATTTGCCATTTTCGTCCCTGTGGTTTATAGTTGTCATTTTCATCCAAATATCATTCAACTTAACAGAAAAAATAAACTAAGTTAGTTGTTTGGATGAAAATGGCAAAAAACTACAAACGTGGGGGCAAAATGGTACAAAAGTGTCATTTTGGACGAAAATGGCAAATGTGCTCAAACCTCAGGGACGATTTTGGCAATTAACTCTATATTTAATATAAGATAAGCAGGAAAAAGCGATTTTTAAAAATATATTAAATTAACAATTTAGATTTGAGGATAATATTTCATTAAAGTATAAAAAGATTTAATATTAATTTATTATTTATTTAGTTAATATAAGATAAGTATAAATTTGAGGATGCTTTCAATGAATGACACGTATTCAGGAGTTGGTTTCTTTTATTATATAGTATATACATAAGTTTTGCTAAAGCAATTATTAATAATTAAAAAATAATATAAAAAATAGTTTTGTTATCACAAATATCTTATCAACGTCTTATTAAAAAAATAATATAAAAAAAAGTTTTGTTGTCACAGATATCTTATCAACGTTCGATTATATTTATTAAATTAAATAATATTTAGTAGAAGGGTTATCTATAATTAATTAAAAAAATTAAAATAATAATTATCTATAAGAGATGGCCTAATATGATGACAAGTGTCCCTAAAATGATTTCTTTTATTATATAGTATAGATATAGATATTGAACAAAAAAATTTATTTTTTATTCATTGTGAAACTTAAATTCATGATCTCCCCAACTTAGATGCTCCTGCAATCTTTGCTTCTTCCACTGGGTCATCAATCCCAATATTTATTTTGTTAAATTACATGGATCACGATAAAAAATAGGATGTGAATAGCGAGCGAGTTATGAGTTTTTTTATGTTTTGTTATTTATTTATTTTCATAGCATAAATAATTTTTTAATAGTTTAAAATATAATGTGATCTACTTAACGTCTTACATAAAAATTATTATACTGAAAATTTTTGGATTTTTTTTTTGTTTCACTTTGGTAATATAAACTTGTAACCGAATCAAATACAAATTCTTTTTTTAGTGGACTAGTATTTTTAGACGGTGCCAATAAGGTAGTAGTGGAGTGGTAAGGGAGAGACTTGGTGTTCTAAGGGACTCAAGTTCGATTTCTGCTCTTTCAATTATTTTCTGCTGCACCGGGTGATAATGAGAGACTAGGCGAATATGTGGAGATTGCTAGTTCGATCCTTGAACTAAGCTGGTTTTACCTCATCGCTGGTGTTCTAAGGGACTCAAGTTCGATTCCTGCTCTTTCCATTATTTTCTGCTGCACCTGGTGATAATGGGAGACTAGGCGAATAGGTGGAGATTGCTAGTTCGATCCTTGAACTAAGCGGGTTTTACCTCATCGCACTTATCGTATCTTCGGACAAATGTTCACGGACTTCGGCCCTAAGTGAGGGTTTTTCCCAATTCGAAGGCAAGTGTATCCCATGATGAATTTCGAGAGTATTCCATTTGAAAGATTTACATTGGCCGTAAAAAAAAGTATTTTTAGACGGTGGAAAGTACAACAACTTGGACGCGTACACGTGAACAAAATGCTAGGACATGCTTTTCAAACTTATGCAAAAAGCCAAAATCTGAAAAAGGAAAAGAATTTGCATAAGTAAATCATGTTACTTTTTTATTTTCTTTTGTAATTTGTAATTTGTAATGTAACTAGTTGATGCCCCGTCTACGTTGCGGGGTGATAGCTGAATAATTCTCAATCAATTAAAAAAAGACTACTATAATTTTCCTAGAAAAAAAAAAAAAAACGATGATAAGACCGTAATTTTTGGCTCAGGGGAAAACTGTAATTTTTCAGGACTAATGAGCGAGTGTTAGGCAGCTCCTTGACACGAAAAAAAATTAAATCGAGTAAACCAATTAAAAAAAACTTTATACTTTTTGCTAAAAAACTAAAACGATTGGGAAAACATAATTTTTAACTGAGTGCGAAATCATAATTTTAATTTGGGGATAAATCGTAAATTAAATGGACTAACGGGGGAGTGCTAGGAAGCTGCCGGCACGACTGTAATTTTACACTGGGGCAAAATTGTAATTTCACCATGAAAACAAACAAAAACGATGGGCAAAATGTAAATTTAAGTTGAGGGCAAAATCGTAACTTGGGTGTGAGAAAAAAAACTAATGGCAAAATTATAAATTTATACGGGTCAAAATCGTAATTTTGAACCGAGGGCAAAATTGGAATTTTTAGCTGGGAGCAAAGGCGTAATTTTTTTTTTAAGTGTGGGTAAAAACATAACTTTGACCTGATGGGGAAATCGTAATTTTAAGGGGAAAAAACTAATGACAAAACTGTAAATTAAAACGGGGCAAAATCGTAATTTTGAACCGAGGCAAAATTGAAATATTTAGCTGGGAGTATTAAGGGGTGGCAAAAACATAATTTTGAACTAATGGCAAAATTGTAATTTTAAAATGGAATAAAATCGTAAATTTGTTGGGCCAATAGAAGAGTGTCAGGCAGCTGCCTGACATTATTAGTTTGCCGCCCATTTTGCCCGAAGGGCCATAACTATTTCCCTGTCGGTGGCCACACTTCATTTTGTAGTAGTTGATAATTGATAATTTCAAATTTCATATTGTATTATAACATCGAAATCTATAATATCGTTCAATCCTCCCTCTTTCTTTCTCGAACAAAATTTTATGAAAAAACAATTAGCTAGAAGCTAATAAAAGGCAAACATTACATGATGACGTGGGTACTCGGAGATTCCAGTCAGCAAAGTTAAAGTCAAATTTGAAAATTTCACATTTGATATTGATTCCTATTCAATGTTCATCAATACTAAGAAAAAAAGCTAATGTTACGGAATAATACGTATTTTGTTTTATTATTTGTTTAAATTTAAATAATTAAATTGTTCTTTTTATTGATAAGAAGACCTGACTCCTATGTAGCACCAATGTCATAGCCGGCTCCAACCGAACCCTGTTCTCCCCGTTTCAAAACCACAATGAGAGTAAAGACGTCGTCAATATTAACTTGTAGTGACATGTTACATGAATAGGTGACAACCTTGAAGGCAATGGCAACTGAACCACGAGAATGTGGGGTTATCTTTGTTAGAAGTAGATGTGTCTAGGTTTATCTTTCAACTTGTTAAACTACTTTGTACATGAAATGTTAATGGATGGTCATTTTATACGCAAAGCCAATTGGATGATACTAGCCCCACATTGACGATAATACCCAACTTTAGTCTTTTGTTGTGTTCAACGACAACCAAAGATGCATGTCTACTTGATTGGTTCGTTCATCATACTTTTATACATGATAGGGGCATAGTTTGACAATGATTTCCCTTAAATGTGACCCTCTCGATGAGATCCATCATGATACGTATGCTATACATGTCTATTACTCAGTGGTCGGGTTTCCTCCAAAATTACAACATTATGATAAGTGAATTTATAGTAATATTGGTTTCGTTTTTATCCATAAACTAAGATACATAGTCTATGGTTGGTACAATGGCATAGGAAGACATATGGCAACAAAGTGGTATAACAAATGTACTACATACACATGTGTGACTTGTGTGTCAGTGTGTATATGCATATTTACCATATACCTGTATTTTGTTATAGAGTTAATTACTGTTTTCGTCCCTGTGGTTTGTCAAAAATCACTATTTCAGTCCATTAGTTTAAAATTTGCGATTTCAGTCCCTGTGGTTTCACTTCCGTAACCATTTTAGTCCACCTCGTAACCATTTCAGTCCCTGTACTTAACAGAATAATGGATTGAAATGGTTACGAAAATGAAACCACAGGGACTGAAATTGTTACGAAAGTGAAACCACAGGGACTGAAATCGCAATTTTTAAACTAATGGACTGAAATAGTGATTTTTGACAAACCACAGGGACGAAAACAGTAATTAACTCTTTGTTATATTAATGTTAAAAGTATTTTCTTTATAGCTTAATAGCTACACAAAATCTAAATAAAATATTTGTAAGTGTATGTGATGATGTCTATATTACGTTAACACCAGTCACCACTAAATACAACTTTGGCTTATTTCAGCCAAATGTAACAAATGCATGAATGCATGATGTACACAAACCTTGGCACATTGCAGCCAAATGTAACAAATGCATGATGTACATAAACCATCGGTTGTGACCACATAGTGATAGTTAGGGGTGCAAACGAGTCGAGCTACTCGCGAGCTACTCGAGCTCGGTTCGAAAAAAAAGCTCGAATGAGCCGAGTTTAAACAAGCTCGAGCTCGAACCCGAGCCTAAAAACAAGCTCGTTTAGTAAACGAGCCCGAGCCCGAGCTTCGCTTATCGAGCTTGAACCGGCTCGCGGGCCTAAACGAGCTTTCTATTTATATATTTTTTATTAATATATTAAACATATATTTATATAATAATAATTACCATTTATATAAATATAAAAAATAACTAAATTATATGTATAATAATAATTATAATTAATATAAATTAATTAATAAATACTAAACGAGTCGAGCCCGAGCCGAGCTTCAAAAATTACCTTCGAGCAGAGTTCGAGCTCTAGAAATAAAGCTCGAATTGAGCCGAGCTCGAGCTCGAGCCTGGTCAAGCTCGGGCTCGGCTCGTTTGCACCCTAGTGATAGTGATGGTCTACTATATCATACAAAATGAAACACACAAATATTAGAACATTGATGCAGTCATGCAACTCAATATATCTTTTAACATGTATATTTATATAACGATGTGTTGTGACTGAAAGAAACTGAGGGAGAAATGTAGACTACAAGTTTTAAATTGCCATTTATCATTATTAAGAATCATGAAAAAAAAACTACATGGATACACTTTGTGTTGTGATACTGATTTTGATTTTTTTAGGATCGGAAATAAAAACCATGAATGTTACCAACTTCTTTTCTTTTTTTTTTTTTTTTGGTAACTCATTATAAAAAATCCCACCAACATGCATCATCATCATTGATATTGATGTGTTCTTTCAGTTCAAGGGATGGATAACTAGCAGTGACGGATCTAGCAATTTTTTCTATCAGGTTCCTTTTGGTAGATTTCATTAATTCTCACTATTTTTTTTTTAAATCATACAAAATTTCCACTATTTTTTTCATTTTTTTCCAAACTAAGGGGGTTCCCGAGAACCCCCAAAACACCTCTGGATCCGCCACTGATAACTAGGATTTGATTTCTATTGCCATCTTATTATAGCCTAGTGACATTTTAGAGGTGAGATAAGGCTTAGGAACCACTAGGTCATGAGTTTGATTCTCATAAGGGGGTATTTCCCAGATTTATTGGGTTTCCTCCGGAATTAGTGTATAGGCATTATTGCCTAGTGGAGATGAATATGATCGGATGATTTTGCTAGTGACACGATAATATTCCAGTTATCCGTCAGTGATCCAAATTTACTGTTAAAAAAGGATTTGATTTGTACCCAAAAACAACCATTTTTTCAGTTCAGTTTTTAAAAAGTATACACGTGCGTGTTTTTATATTGAAGCACTTAGTCCTTATAGAAGAAAATAAAATAAAATAAAATAAAATAGAGAAGTAACATGATTTTATTGAAGTCCTTATAGAAGAAAATAAAATAAAATAAAATAAAATAGAGAAGTAACATGATTTTATTGAAAAAGTATATTAAAGCACTTAGTCCTTATAGAAGAAAAAAAATAAAATAGAGAATTAACATGATTTTATTGAAAAAGTATGTTTTAAAAAAGAGTTAATTACTATTTTCGTACATGTGGTTTGTCAAAAATCACTATTTCAGTCCATTAGTTTAAAAATTGTGATTTCAGTCCCTGTGGTTTCACTTTCGTAACCATTTCAATCCATGTGGTTTCACTTTTGTAACCATTTCAATCCATTTATTTTGTTAGCACATGGACTTAAATGGTTATGAGGTGGACTGAAATGGTTACGAAAGTGAACCCACAAGGACTGAAATCGCAATTTTTAAACTAATGGACTGAAATAGTAATTTTTGACAAACACAGGGACGAAAACAGTAATTAACTCTTTAAAAATAACTTAATTTAGTCACTAAAATATAAAAAGTGATTTAACAAGTATGTTTACGAATTTATTTTTATCTCGTAATTAAGAAATTAAGAAAGTGGAAAATATTAAAAAAAAAAAGTCAAAATGTTTATAAAACAATTTGAAAAAAAAAATCAGGAACAAAAAAGTAAAGAAAATGGGCCAAGAGCAGAAAAGAGAAAGCTGGTCCGAACAGAGCAGGCCGGGCTGGATAGTATCCGAGTTTCATATGACTCGCGAGGTTTTAGTACCGTTGATATGAACATGATTGATTCTAACCCCTTTTGTCGTTTTATTTGTGTCATAAAAAATAATTTAGGGAAAAAGTTGTTTGTTGTGATGTCAATCATAAATCGTCCTCTTCCTTTATTTTTGTAGGTTGTCTAATAATGTAACCTTGTAATAATGAGTATTCATATGGATATTATTGAGTGTTGTATATTTATACTCATTATTTATTTTTTTTTAAATAAAACTTCATTAAAATACACCTCCAACCCAAACGAGCAAAAGGACAAACAAAACAGAACCCCGACTCATTATTTAAATAATTTTAGTTGGTTAGTCATACTTAATTTAAGCCAACTAGAAAGATACTTAGTTAATTGTATGTCCACTAGTTTTTGCCCCGCTGCGTTGTGGGGCACTATGCCGGTTTTTTTCCTCATAACACGTACGTCTGTGTTTCGTTTACTGCTCATAACACGATCTAAAAAATTGCATCGAGTCAACCAATGAAAACAAAACGCTATCATACTTTTGCTAAAAAAACTAAAATGATGGAAAAACTACAATTTTAAACTGGGGGCAGAATTGTAATTTTTCAGGACATATGAGCGTGTGCCAGGCAGCCCGCCTGGCACGAATAAAAATTACACTGAATCAACCAATTAAAACAAAACACTACCATAATTTTGTCAAAAAAAAAAAACTAAAACGATGGCATGATTGTAATTTTTCATTGGTGGAAAAATCATAATTTGAAAAGGAAAAAAACAAAAATGATAGCAAAATTGTAAATTTGAACTAAGGACAAAATCGTAATTTGGCTAGGAGAAAAAAAAAACAAAACCATTGAAAAAACTGTAAATTTAATTGGGAAAATCGTAATTTGGCTGGACCAATGGGGATGTGTCAGGCCCATCTTGTGATTGTATATATAGTAAATACCATTTATTCATGTATTGAATGAGTATGGTCCTAAATCCTGCGTACAACCTTGCAAGACATGCGCGCAGAGACCCATACCCAGACTTAACAATACAATACCCAACTATAAACAAAGCATGCGTGCAAGCTCTTATCGACGCATCCAGCACGGTGATAGCTAATACAAGTATAAATAGTACAGATGGCAGGGGCTGCAACCAATCAGCATGCTCCAGGCTCTGCCCAGACAACTCCTACGATGAACAATTGTGTTGGAGGCAAGAAGTACAAAAGGACTGATGTGTAACCAATCAGGTTGCGTCGTATACTGTTCCATGATCTGCACTCACAGCTGGTGACAGACTCGACAACAAGGACAACCGTCAGGCCATGTGGCACCAGTCACCATGCGCCAACGTTTCAACCCTCTGCATAAACTAACGGTCGTGTCAAAAGAGACAAACAAGATATTTCTTGATGGCGACGTCTGGAGCAAGGCCCATGAGCCCATTTCCTTCTCCACACTCTTCGGCTATAAATACCATCCTCCAACCACAGGTTTAAGGATCGACTCCCTCATTCTCTCACACATAACACACACTCGTTTATTGTTCTTAAACGATACTTATTCTCACGTCGGAGGGTGATTACAAGGAGAACCCCCACCTCTCCTCCTTGTAACGAGTCTCACGGTGTTTTGTTTTGTAAAGCATACTCCGGTTGTAACCCGAGGAAAGATTAAAGGATTAACCCATTTTGACAAGGACATTCCTACAAAGATAAACCTTTCGGTTTAGACTTGGTATTTCTTCATATATGCATCGTTACTAAATATCGTGCATATATAAAAGGATTTAAGTTTTCAGATTAACAATTTCCAACGTTCACTTTTTTAACAATTAACACCTTGTTGATTGTTGTCAATTAGTACAATAAATATTGTTATAACTTGAGAAAGGAAAATTATCATCAAGTAACTTATCTACCCGAACATCTTGAGACATCGGCAATGACAATAACGTCAAGATCATACTTAGATGCACACTGAGTTTGTGTTGAGTTAAATTATGAGGAAATGTTGTTATATAACTCATGAGGAAATGAGGTTATTATAGAACGAACATGTACAAACACACACTAGCAGTGCTGAGTGAACTCATGAGGAAATGAGGTTATTATAGAACGAACATGTACAAACACATACTAGTACACACTTAACATTTATGAGTCGTTATAGACTTATAGTTGTAATCTTATGGCATGTGCCATACGGTACGGATTAACTACAATGCGTTCTTCTGTTTTGTAATGTTAGTTGTTATCAATCTCTATATCACCTTTAACAGTGCGTTCTTCTATTTTGTTGTATTTGAGGTCTCATTATTATCAAATTCAATTATTTATCCTTTATTGTGGAGCCTAGTGGCTCTTCATTGTCAAGATCCTCTTTTGACGCTGGCCACACCATCATGTGTGAGAAATCTAATCATTGAGTTTTTAGACTATGAGTAACGTAACGATATTTTGATTGTAGTAAAATTTTTTTATGATAGGTATTTATTGAAGATATTATGTGAAGGGATTTGTGTTGGTTGCCACCACCTTCTAACATATTATGTGAAGATGATTTCATATATAATCACATGGTTCCTGTATCAGGATTTCTTTTATATATATTAATGAAAAAACTATATTGGTTAAACAATTGTTGTAAATAAAAAAACATAGAAAAGATAAAAAGAGTTGAAATCATTAGTCATTACCAACATAACAAAAGGTAAATAAATTATGCACTTAGATATACAACCACCATCAAGAACCTCATATACTTATGTGTGTGAACATATATGTTGATGCTTACATTCCCTTTATAAAGTATTTATTTTAATGATGTTAGTATTACAAACATACAGGTTAAATACCACTTACTAGGGTGAGTAAAAAACCGAATTAACCGACTCATAACCGAATTAATCGATAAAACCGGACCAAAAAATCGAACCAAATAAAAAATCGGTGGGTCGGTTAATGGTTTTTCTGAAAACCGAAAGTAACAAGTCGGTTATGGTTATCAATGTTTCTATACCCACCATAACCGAACCGAACCGACATGTAGTAAAATCTTTGTTAGATTTAGGACTTTTCATCATTTTTTAATATTTGATGTTTTTGGTTGAACGTTTTTAGTAGTTATCGGTTATTTCAGATCGTTTGGGTTGAATGTTTATATGAATTTATAGAATATATCATATCACTTTGTTTGAATATTCGGTAATAACCGGTATTAATATTATAGATTATATGTATTTTTTAATACTATATAATATGCTAATATATAGAAGTATGTAATAACGATTTATTCAATGTTCAAAAAAATTAAGCTATTCTTAGCTAGGCCTAAATTAACGGTTAACTATCTATAACTGACCCGCTATAACATTCAAAACCAATTAACCAAAACCACCATAACTGATCGGTTATGGACTATGGTTATGATGATCCATTAATCGACATCACAGTTATGGTTATGGTGTTAGGCCAAAACCGACCCACGCACACCCTCACCTACAACAATGATGTGTTCATATAACTGGCCTCCCAATTGTTGGATCACCAACACAACACAATACAACATCACAAGCAAAAATCAAGAATCCATTGAACTATTGAAGCTACACGGTCGATGTCACAAACTAATAATGGTGGATTGCCCAACAGACAAACATTAAGGCTAGGATCGATGTTACAGTTGATTATGCATCAACCGTACAAGGAGACATGAATTCTATGTCTCATAAACTGGATCAATATCATTATTCATAGTCGATACGTTTGACCATAGGTCAAGTCAACCATAAGGCTTCTAAACGAATTTCAGCCTTCAACAATATACTCATGTCGCCAAACTAGTTGTACTTACAGATTTCCTGACTAAAGTGGATATGACATAAATATATACCAACGAATATACTTGTGCATGAAAAATTACTTTTTAAAACCACTAAATAATTGTGAAAATGCTTAGCTTTATGAAAGTTGGCTTTACAAAATGCGTGAGTCAAAGATGATTCGTGAGGAATCTTCAAACAAAAATATTTCAATACAAATTGGTTAACAAAATTTTGATTATAAAAATTCGGAAGCAATAAACTTATATAAAAAAAGAGTCAATGATTTCCATTTAATCATAACCGATTTCCTCAGTGGTTCACATATGATCAAATATTTAAAATTAATTATAGACAAATTCGGATGGATTTATTTTCGAATAAAAAAAGGGACATCAACTGATTGTGTACTAGCTTGCTTTCACATTGTTTCTTCTTGGGTGTTAAAGTAACATTTGTTTCTTGTTGGAACACTTGAACTAACTTTCTACGGCCTAAAAATACAAAATACTTGCATATAAGAGTGGTTATAAGCCATTTAAATTTAAAGATTAAGAAAAACTAACCAAGAGAAGAACTGCTTGTTAGATTAATTGTTTCACCCATCTCCATGAACTTGCATCAAATAGAGTTGATCCCTATTGTCATTAGTCCGAAGTTAATATTATGATCATTACCATCTTATTAAAAAAGTTGGAAGTGGTGATCATCATCTTAGACTTTTAGTGAGACGTTGAAGTGATGATTAGTTAATCACGTATTATTATTGTATTGAGATGCAAAACTTGAACACCTTTAATAGAGTTTTTTTTTTTTTTTTCCCCAAACTAAATTAGATATTACTTTTTAGTAAAGTATAATTTTGCGTTCGTGTGGTATGTGAGCAGCATCAACCTTAGTATCTATTTTCAAAAAATGGATACATGTGTCCCTAGGGTTTCCATTTTGCTTCAGTTTGCACCCATCTGTCAAGTCCCCGTTAGTTTGACCGTTCATTCAAAGGTCATTTTGGTAATCTCGCAATCCTAACACATTGAACCCTCCTGATTAAAACCTCAAACACTTTGCGTCCTTCTGCACTACCACACCACCACCACCAGCACAAATGCCACCGTCTGCAACACCATGTAACAACCCGCACCTTCGTGCGTTGTTACTACTCGATACACTCGTTACGCCTAGCACCAGAGATTCAGATCATAATGTAACTATATCATATATATCGCTAAATCGAAGTATAATCGAATAATTACGCATATTCTATCGCTATTACAAACCTATTTTCGTAAATTATAACACTCAAGATGATGTTGAGTGAGGGCTTAATCTACCCTTCTCGATAACCGTGAGGTGTCAAAACGTAAACAACCAACGCTAACAAGGACTATCGGGCGAGTACCACGTATGCTAGGACTTATACTCGTGACGTCCCACCACGACTAGTATAGTACTATTTCGCCCGACGGGGTCTAGTTATGCCATCGAAGAGTCGAGCATCGAGGACTTAGCTGGTAGTATCAGTTTTGTGAGTATATATGTCGTGTATTACGTTTATGCATGTGGGAATTCGCAGCCCTTTTAATCTACTATACTATCACATATCAAACCTGTATACTCGCCAATACTTTTGTATTGACAATATTTTAACGTATGTTGCAGGTTTAGTCGAAGTCTACATCATATCAAGCTAGGAAGTCTAGAAACTCACCTAATGGCTAGGTTGTCGGATTTGAATTGTTCGAGAGGACAAGAAATCTGTGATAACTTATGTGATTATATTGTTTGTTAGTATGGGATGACAAATGTAATGAATATTATCGCAATATAGTTGTTATGGATTCTCTTGAGCAATCTGATTCGCCTAGTGCCGCGCCCCAATGATTCCGCCATCGGTTGGGGTGTGACACACCACCACCGTCAAACAGTATTGTAGGGACATTTCCATCAATTATTATTTGTTCAATCAATTACCATCAAGACAGACCACCAACCTTCAAAAATCAAAACACTCTTATCATCTATTAATCAACAACAAGATGAAGAAGTTACTTTCAAAAGCAAAAGTGTCACGGCCCTAGGCCCCGGTTTGACCCGGTCCAGAGCCGCGAGGCAGGAAATCACATGGTATTTAATTTAAGCGACAGCGGAAGTCTTTTAATACAGGATCTTTTAATATTAAAACTGCCCGTTTACATAATTTAGGGATAAAATCCCATAATATACAATAAGGTGATTTCACTGGGAAATCTTTATTTCTAAAAACATGTTTCTTTATTTATTTACATTGAGCCACTTCTCTAAGCTTGTAGTGCTCCTACGGCACTATTTCTTTGCTCACAACAGATCACTTGAAACATGTTTTAAAAAGGTTTTGTCAGCGGGGAAATACTGAGTGAATCATTCAGTTTACTAAAAATAACACATTGGTTATAAATTACAGTATTAAGAGCAATTACAATGTTTCTGATATCAAACCAACTACCCACAGTATTTGTCACTCGACCAGCCATCGGTAGCCTCATTGCCCGATGGTGTCTGTGACTATGGTCATATCACCCCTTGGCTAACTCGTTGTCCAATGGTGACGGTTATCAAGTAATGTATACAAAACCCCACATACCGGCTGTAACTTGGTGATTACAAAGACTTAATCCCTGTAATTATAACTTTGAAAATAATTTGGAGTTTTGTAAAACAGTTGATAAAAAGAGAATGACTCACATTGCAGATTTAACGAGCAGAGTATAAGCCTACTGATTAGCCTTGATTAACCTAATTTAATTCACAATACACGCAAACGGGGTTAGTAACTAATACAACAGTTACGTCAATTCACGAGATTAAACCCTCACAACGATTAATAAAGTGCAATACTTAACAATTCAGCGAATTCACAACGAATGACAGAGTATAGTCCGAGTTCGGACAACACTCAAACATTCAAGTTGAAATCACGATGAATAACAAAGTATAAACTCAATTTGAGCAGCACTCAAACAATCGTTGGATAGTTACAATCGATCGGACGTTGAATCGTAATAGCGATCGAGTTATTACTCGGTATTGCGGCGGCGATTAGTGATCCGTGTGTGTTTTGATAATAGACAGAACGTAACTCAGTGCATGTAGCGAAATTTTACGTCGTTTTAATTCCAGAATTCAAGTCCCAAAGTCTGCTATTTATACACAAAATTGGCCAGGCTTACGGACCGTAAGCCTTATCCCTTACGGTCCGTAAGGGACACGAAATCACTATAGGTTAGCCACGTCCTTGACTAGCCTTGCTGACTTGACAGATTCGTAAATTTTAATTTTGACAGCGTTTTATTTAGATAATCGTGACTAGGGTTTTACCCCCCCTGAGTTTTAGGGGCCCTGATCCTGATTCTGATTGTTCTGAAAATTTTAGGGTTTGTGCAGAATTACTTGGGTTTCTCAATTAGGGTTTCCTTAATAGATAATTAATATACTAAGTATTAATTTTAGTGAGAGTTGTTACATCCTCCCCACCTTAAGAAAAATCTCGTCCTCGAGATTTACTGGAATAGATGAGGGTATTTTCGCTTCATTTCTGATTCCAGCTCCCAAGTGTATTCTGGTCCTCTCTTTGAATCCCATTTGACTTTGACTAGCACTAGTCGCTTGTGTTTGAGAAACTTGACTTTTCTATCTTCTATCTATAGTGGTTTCTCTACAAATTTTAACTTTTCATTTACCTCTACATCTTGAAGAGGTACTACCAGGGATTCGTCAGATAAACATTTCTTGAGATTGGATACATGAAACACATCATGTACTCCAGCTAGCTCTTCTGGTAGTTGTAATTGATAAGCAACTGGTCCTATTCGTTGCATTACTGGAAATGGTCCTACGTATCTTGGACTTAGCTTTCCTTTCTTACCGAATCGTACTACTCCTTTCCAAGGAGAGACTTTCAAAAGTACCTTGTCTCCGACTTGAAATTCTAGTGGCTTGCGGCGATTGTCTGCATAGCTTTTCTGGCGATCTCGAGCCGTCTTCAGTCTTTCCTTGATTTGAGTCATCTTGTCAGTAGTTTCTTGCACAATTTCAGGACCTGATAATTGACTTTTTCCTATTTCTGCCCAACAAACTGGAGTTCTGCTCTTGCGTCCATACAGTGCTTCGAATGGGGCAGCTTCGATGCTTGAATGATAACTATTATTATAGGAGAATTCAATTAAGGGTAAGTGGTTATCCCAATTACCACCAAAATCGATTACACATGCTCGGAGCATGTCTTCCAGGGTTTGTATCGTCCTTTCACTTTGTCCGTCTGTTTGAGGATGATATGCAGTACTTAAATTTAGTCGGGTTCCCATTGCTTCTTGGAAACTAGTCCAGAAATGGGAAGTGAAACGACTATCCCTATCTGATACAATGGAGAGTGGAACTCCATGTAGGGATACTACTTCGTCTACGTACAATTTTGCTAACCTTTCCATGCTAAAGGTTTCTTTCATTGGTAGAAAATGAGCTGATTTGGTTAATCGATCTACAATTACCCAAATTGCATCATTACCTTTTCTGGTTTTGGGTAACTTAGTAACAAAATCCATTGTTATGAGTTCCCATTTCCATACAGGCATTTCTAACTGTTGTAGTAGTCCTGAAGGTTTCTGATGTTCTGCTTTTACTTGTGAACAAGTAAGACACTTAGATACGTATTCAGCTATATCCTTTTTCATTCCTATCCACCAGAAATTATTTCTTAAATCTTGGTACATCTTATTGTTTCCTGGGTGCATGGTATACCTAGATTTATGAGCTTCTTCTAAAATCTTATTTCTTAATTCTCCCTGCTTAGGTACCCAAATTCGTTTCTTATGGAATCTCCAAAGTCCATCATTTCCTTGCTCTAGTTCTTTTATGTAACCTTTCATTCCTTCAGCATCGTCCTTGATTGCTGTTTTCTGAACTTTCTTCAATTGTTCCATTAAATCTACTTGTAGATTTAATCTAAGAGCACGGACTCACTTTTGCTTTTCATGATATTTACGACTTAAGGCATCTGCAACTACGTTCGCCTTTCCTTCGTGATATTGGATATCACAGTCGTAATCGCTTAGGATTTCCATCCATCTTCTTTGCCTCATATTTAACTCTTTTTGCCCAAATATGTACCTTAAACTTTTATGATCTGTATAAATAGTAAACTTACTTCCATACAGATAATGTCTCCAGATTTTAAGGGCAAAAATTATGGCTCCTAATTCTAAGTCATGAGTCGTATAATTCTCTTCGTGCTTTTTCAACAGCCGGGAGGCATACGCAATTACCTTCTTGTGTTGCATCAATACACATCCGAATCCTAATTTTGAAGCATCACAATATACTTCAAAATCTTCTGTTCCTTCGGGTAAGGCTAAAATTGGAGCATTTGTCAATCTTTGTTTTAAGATTTTAAAAGCTTCTTCTTGTCTAGGTCCCCATTCAAACTTTACTGCTTTACAGGTTAGCTTAGTCAATGGTACAGCTATCTTGGAAAAATCCTTAATAAAGCGTCTGTAGTATCCAGCTAAGCCTAGAAAACTTCTAATTTCCATAGCCGTTTGCGGGACCTTCCATTTAGTGATTGCTTCTATTTTAGCAGGATCTACTTGAATTCCTTCGTGATTCACCATGTGACCTAAGAATTGTACTTCTTGCAACCCAATTCGCATTTCGAGAATTTGGCGTAAAGCTTTTCCTTTCTTAACAAAGTTAAGAGTGCATGCAGGTGCTTACAATGTTCTTCCTGACTTTTGGAGTAAATAAGTATATCGTCGATGAAAACGATTACAAATTTATCCAAGTATGGTTTACAGATCCGATTCATCATGTTCATAAATGCTGCTGGAGCATTTGTTAGTCCAAAGGGCATGACTGTAAACTCATAATGGCCATACCTAGTTCTGAAAGCAGTTTTAGGTATGTCTTCTTCTTGTACTTTCAGCTGGTGATATCCGGATCTTAGGTCTATCTTAGAAAAATACCTAGCGCCTTGGAGTTGATCAAAAAGATCGTCAATCCTAGGTAATGGGTATCGATTTTTAATTGTAACCTTATTTAGTTCCCTATAATCGATACACATCCTCACTGATCCATCTTTCTTTTTCACAAACAGCACTGGTGCTCCCCAAGGGGATGAACTAGGTTGTATAAATCCTTTGTTTAGTAATTCATCTAGCTGCTTTTTCAGTTCTAGCATTTCGGTGGGTGCTAATCGATAAGGTGCCTTGGCTATTGGTGTAGTACCAGGAATTAGATGAATTCTAAACTCTACTTCTCTATCAGGTGGTAATCCAGGTAGTTCTTCTAGAAAAACATCTGGGTATTCTGAGACTACAGGGATGTTTTGGAGTTCTTTACTTTTAGTGTTAATGATTACGGAAATCATATACACCATTTCTTGTTTTCTTGAATAACTAGCCAACTTCATTACTGAAATGAATTTCAGTGGCTTCCGAGGTCTATCTCCTGTAATTAAAATTACCTCTCCTGTAGGGGTACAGATTTCTACTGAATTCTTATCACAAAGGATTCGAGCATGGTTGGCTACTAACCAATCCATTCCTAATACTATATCGAATTCAGCTAATTTCATAGGTAACAGGTTTGCAGAAAACTTATGACCTAAAAGTTCTATCTTTCCTTCTTGCAAAACCTTATCTATGTTAACAGAATTCCCTTCTGCCGTTTCGACTGTAAAATTTTGCCTAAGGGTAGTTAAGGGTAACTTAAGAGCTTGGCAAAATGAAGTATTGATAAAACTTTGGTTTGCACCAGAGTCAAATAATACTTTTGCAAACACGTCATGAACTAAGAACGTACCAGCTATTACATCTGGGATGAGTTCTGCTTCCTGGGTGGTCAGCTGGAATGCTCTGGCATTCTTCTTAATAGCTCCGTCAGCTGGTTTGCCTTTGTTATCTGTGGTTTTAATCAATTTAGGACATTCTGTTTTGTAATGTCCTGTTTCTCCACAGTTATAGCAGACTATGGTTTTCTTTTTGCAGTTTTCTTCACTATGTCCCACAGATTTGCAAAAATTGCAGGTTATATTACATCTTCCAAAATGTTTATTTTTGCAATTTCTGCAGAATGGCGGGTTTGAAGATTGCCCTATTCTTCTTCTTTTGAAGCTGTTATTATTACCCATACGAAATCCTTGGGTAATTTTCTGAGCCAAATCCTTCTTTCGATCTTCCTCTCTTATGCGTACTAGTTCATCAGCTAGGGTATTGGCTAATTCCACAACATCGTCTATAGTGCGAGGTCTCGCAGCTTTAACGATGTTACGGATGTCACTAATTAGTCCCCAAATATAACGGGAAATGAGTACCGGTTCTGGCGAAGCCAGTGTTGGAACCACTCTCGCATATTCGAAGAATGTCGAAGTATAACCGCGACAATCTACACCCGTCATACGATGATTTAGGAACTTATTTGTCATTTGTTCCTTTTCATATTCAGGACAATATTTTCTTTCTACAAGATTCTTAAACTCTTCCCAGTTTATAGCATAGGCCATCCTTCTTCCTTTTGCTTGTAATACTGTGTTCCACCACTCTAGCGCCCCTTCTTTGAACAAATTAGACGCATACATGACCTGATCTTCTTCGGCACACTTACTTATTGCAATTACTGCTTCGGTTTTCTCTAACCAACGCAGTACTGCAGTTGCTCCTTCGTTGCCTGCAAATTCAGCGGGTTTGCAAGCAAGAAATTCTTTGTAAGTGCAACCAGGCGTTGCAGCTTTCATTTTCTTAGGGAGTGGAGCCTGTCGTGGATTATTATCGTCATGATTGCCGCCTCCATTTATGCTGTTACTGTTGTTATCTTCCGGAGTGCGTTTACTAGGAATGATTTGTTGTGGTTCAGCAGGTTTCTGAGCAGCAGCCATAATTGCTGGAATAGCATTGGCTATCCCTTGAGCAACAATGTTCTCGATATCTTGTCTAGTCATATACTGATTTTCCTGATTTTGCTCAGATTGGTTTACTTCATTAACTGGTTCATTATTAGCGTTTTCCATCTGATAATTAGTATTGATATGAATTATTAGTATCCAATAATTGATAACAAAATAATTACACATAAGCACATAAAATCTTACAACACATATATATAGCCAAAATCGTCGATGTCTCGACTTCTATTTTGTTTTATAGATTATATAGGCATCCATACACACTGTTTATCTTACAATGTTTTATTTCCCATTTTACAGAGTTATATTTTACTATTACTGTTATGATACAGACATACTTCCCAACCCCACTATTCTTTGGTCAACTGGCAGTTTAGTAACGACGCTCCCTTTCGTCGTATTTCCAGGAGATTTGTTCCCCCATTTCCCGGATCCTATTCCCTGTACCTATCAGCTCTTCTCCGAACTGTCGAAGTTCGGCTAAGTTTTCGTTGCTCATTGGAGGATTGGGGATAGGTTCTGGATCAAATTGAGGAAGGAAGGTATAAGGACTATTGATCATGTTTTGAAATTGCCAGTCATTCGTCCACCACTCTTCCATTTCGCCTAAAGGTCGAGTGTGGATTAGAGGGTCTGGAATAGCTGGTTCCAGATTTACTGGAAGTTGGATTTTGGCCGGATAAGGGTACAAATTATTGTTGATAGGGCTAATGACATCACAATTTGCCAGTAGACGGTCTATTTCGTCTTGAAACGTGATTTCTTCAGTCTGTTTAGAACTCTCTCCAATTTCTATTCCTTTTTGTTTAGAATTTTCCCTGATTTCTATCTCTGCTGGCTTAGAACTCTCTCTGGTTTCGATTCCTTTTCCTTTGTCTATAGGGTTTTCTACTTTGGGGAGTTTCCTAGTGGCTGGCCTCCTCATGCGTACTTTCCTCCATCCTACATATCTTCTTCTTTTCTTAGGCTTTGCTTTTTCTGGAGGTGGAGCTTGAAATTCCAGGGGTTCCTCCACATCAGCAAAATAACCAGTAAAATCGTGAGAGACTTCGATTGGTACTAGGTATAGGTTGAGATTCTGAAATGCTTCAGATAGCTCACTCATGCTGTTTAACATATATGCAAAATGCACAAAAATGCTGAGTTAAAATCTTATAAGGAAATCTAAACAAATATTTAGTTTTATTGCATATCGGAAGACTAATTTTACAAAGGATAACGGAAAATTTTATTTATTTACTGAGTAGTGGTTTTCTAGATAAAGATGCTAATACTGGATCAGACTTTATTGGTAGTTTAGAGGTTTGCGTTCTCTGTTACGGTAGCTAGCATATAAAGGTTCGCCCATTTTTTCATCTAATTTGTCTTCCCAAGGTGGACTAGTGCCTATTTCCTGAATTTCCGGATTAAACCTCACTTTCTTGACTTGGGGTTTCTGACTTTTTCTAATAATCGAATTTCTTTTCTCTGGGGTAAGAGGATTCTCATATTGTGCTTTACGGACAAAAATCCCTTCTTCCAGATCTGCTGGGTATTTTAAGGAAGAGGTTCCTTTTTCTTTGGGTGCAGTATCTAATTTGTGGTAGATGGCAGAAAGCCTTTGTTTACTCATACTGTAACTAACAAATAACTAATTAAAACACATGATCACAGAATAACAATTTAAGTATTCCTCAAATAACTTAATAGGCTGAAATCAGTGATAAGCTTATATCAGTGGCTCTGATACCACTTTTTCCTGTCACAGCCCTCGGCCCCGGTTTGACACGGTCCAGAGCCGCGAGGCAGGAAATCCCGTGGTATTTAATTCAAGCGACAGCGGAAGTCTTTTAATACATGATCTTTTAATATTAAAACTGCCCGTTTACATAATTTAGGGATAAAATCCCATAATTTACAATAAGATGATTTCACTGGGAAATCTTTATTTCTAAAAACATGTTTCTTTATTTATTTACATTGAGCCACTTCTCTAAGCTTGTAGTGCTCCTACGGCACTATTTCTTTGCTCACAACAGATCACCTGAAACATGTTTTAAAAAGGTTTTGTCAGCGGGGAAATACTGAGTGAATCATTCAGTTTACTAAAAATGACACATTGGTTATAAATTACAGTATTAAGAGCGATTACAATGTTTCTGATATCAAACCAACTACCCACAGTATTTGTCACTCGACCAGCCATCGGTAGCCTCATTGCCCGATGGTGTTTGTGACTATGGTCATATCACCCCTTGGCTAACTCATTGTCCAATGGTGACGGTTATCAAGTAATGTATACAAAACCCCACATACCGGTTGTAACTTGGTGATTACAAAGACTTAATCCCTGTAATTATAACTTTGAAAATAATTTGGAGTTTTGTAAAACAGTTGATAAAAAGAGAATGACTCACATTGCAGATTTAACGAGCAGAGTATAAGCCTACTGATTAGCCTTGATTAACCTAACTTAATTCACAATACACGCAAACGGGGTTAGTAACTGACGTGTGCGCGACTATACATATTTTTACAATGAAATTACACACGATTTGGTTTTAAATTTATAAAAGTGATTATTACTTTTACATCAAAACACACACGAAAGAGGCAAGTGTACCCCGTCATAGATGTAGTAAAGTATCGGTAAGAACCAAGTATCGATCCACGAAAATGGGCGGAGAAATAATACTAGACCTTTGTCACTAAGTTACCGGTAAAAACATAAGTTGTTTGGTTTTTAATTAAACTAAAGGAAGCATAAACAAATATTTATAAAACATAGTAGATTATATATAAATTGCCTTGCTTAATACACAACCAAAGCATGTCAACTAAGTCAGTTTTGGCACTAGAAGTATTCGGTCAATTTTCCATTTTGAGACAATTAGTATCTCTTTCGGGAATCCTAACATGACAATCATTCGGAAAGTTAAAACGATAAACACACTTTAACCACCTAAAATTGTTCTTTAACGTGCAATTGATAAATGTCTATGAAAATCTCCTAAAAATAAGTTAGTCATCCGTTAGGAGTTTTCTAACCTCACTTAATCAAGGAAAGCGACACCGATAAACACAATGCAACCACCGAGACAAGCATAAACTAGATTAAATCACAACCGAGTTCATTTTACAAATCATGCGCATAAATTCACCAAGATAGCAATTTTGGCCGAAACTACTAACTAAGCTAACAAATCATGGCAAGAATTCATAACAACACCATCTAACCCGTTAGAGTCATTCCGTGAGGGCAAGCTTTCTTGATTAACAATAATTACATTTTATTAAACCACTAACAATTTCTAGTATCATGGTGCCCACATTTTAACCAAGTTAAACTAGTTAACCAAATTAAAAGTTTACTAATACATGATTAATTAAGCTTCATTTTTCAACTATCTTAACTAACCAAGCACCAATCATCCAACACAATTACTTATAATCAAGAAATCAATATCAATAACAAGGTTGCAAACTAATCATCAAAGATAATCATTGAAAATACTTCCAAATGTCATTACAAACAAAGGTTAACATACTAATGGTTATAATCAAGCAAGGGATTGTTGTGTTTTTGCCCAAAGGCTTACATTAATATATAGTAATCAGTCTAAATGCTTGAAACATAACAAAATTATGGAAAGATTTGAGAAACCAAACCATAAACAAGCATAAGAATGAGAATCCGGATAGTAACCGAGCTAAACCGGGCAATGTGGCTTGAATCCGGGCTAAAGCTGATGCTTCCGGAGCCTGAAAATCGCCTGTGAAGCTCTCCAAAATTCCAGAGTTACCAACAGAATGTTTCTGTTCTGTTTTTATGCTTTTTCGATGTCGCACGGTGTTGCACGGATCGCACGACCGTGCACTTTAAGCAATTATTGGTGGTGGTCCACCATACTGCATGACATCAGCAGATCGTTGACTGGTCTTCGGACACGCACGCCCGTTCTTCATATGGCACGGTCGTTCATTACCGGGTTCTTGTTGCACGCCTGGTCGCACTGGTCGTTCAGTTCCGAGGTTGGCTTGATCATCGGATCCGCACGGGGTGCAAGATCTGGAACGACCGTGCATTCCCGGGTTGGCCTTCAATGCCCTGCACGCGGAGTTGCACCCTCGTTCACTGCCGGGCCTTTCATGAGTTATCGGAGATGCACGGTTGTGCATCAGGTCGCACGACCGTTCCACACGCCCAGGTCAGTTTTTCTAACAGAAGGTTCGCAGCTTCGTCGTTTTGTCCGGAAAGTCCTCGTTTTTGCTATCATCTTGTCTGGTATGCTGTTTTAGTCCTGTAAACAAAAGTGTAGATAATTAAGTATCCAAATGACGGTTTTACGGCCGAAAACGCATAAAATAGGGGTAAAACGGGGAACTAAAATATGTGTAAATTAGCGAATATCAAATCTCCCCACACTTGAACCTTGCTTGTCCTCAAGCAAGCTGAACTAAAAAGCAATAAAAGACAGAAACAAACAAGAACGATAATTTACACACTATTTTATTGAAAACTACTATAAACGGTTAGCCGGTTTGTCGAAAGACAACATCAAAAGACTCAAACCCAACAAGCATATGCAATTATAAAGCGATAACCAAAAAGCCGTGACTTCACATTTAATTGACTCAACATGTTAATCTTCACACGACTCACAATGTTCACACACACTCGGTTTTATTTATGAAACATACATAAAATGTGTATGTGCAAACACTCAATGCCTCGTCAATGAAATATGCAATATCATAAGCCTGTCATAAGATCTCGTCTCCACCAACTAACATGCAAACAAGTGTAAATCAAGAGGTCTTTACGGGTTGTAACGTTAGGCTTGGGCGAAGGGTATGGAAGTGGACATATAAAGTGGCGAAAATGGTTAAAACTCGGTAGTAGCGTTTAACTAGCAACAAAAATATACAACTATACATACAAATGCCTTAAAAAGGCGACTATTGCGCAATCGAGCTTATCAACGAAATTTTAACATTTAAGCATTCAAAATTGCTCGATTTTTATCAACTTCACTCTATTTTAGGGTGTTTTATTTTCTGTTTTTTTTAACATAAAAAGATTATACAATAAACTGAAATAAATGTTAGTTAAACGATTATTTTGTCCGAGTTTCAACACTAAAACGGTTTAAAACATACAAAGGCTAAATTTGGCTAAGTGGGCGATAATGTGGGTAAACAAAGGTAAACGGAAAGGCTCAACATGGTTAATCCTAAAGGGTAATATAAGGTGAACGGGAAGCACAGCACAAAGAACAAGGTTTACAACAAAGGGGTAATCTAAGTGCCTCTATCACTTTTACACAAATCCACAAGTTCATGGTCTTAACAAGCATACTAGTGACAAGTTCTAAATTACACATAACATCCGGCTCACTCCTATATCCGAAATGAACAAATATATAACAATAGGCTCAAATATGCTCACGTAACGGATGGAATGGGTAAAAGTGTGAAAACTATCATGTAAGTCTTTCTTTGTTTGTCACGCTTTCCGGTTTCCTTTTTCAAAAATATTTTGCTTGTCGAGTTTTTATCAAGTCCGAGGCTTTCTAAAACACAACCAACCGGTTAATTTACTAAAATATATACAAAATACAGGTATTTTTGAATGATTTTTCTGATTTTCTGAATTTTTTTTTTTAAAATGAGGACAAACAACGTTAACAAAGTTAACCCCCTCCCCACACTTGAACTTCGCATTGTCCCCAATGCGAGACCCGAAATATAGAGAAAAGGATAACAATACTCCCCTCAAGATGATGTTGATGCAACGAGACTTCCGAAGCTGTATCTGTCACGTGCTCCGGTCCAAAATCCAATAGCCCAAAACCTGCAAGTATGTCACATGTGCACCAAAATAGAACAGAAACAGAAAAATCACAAATCAACCATAATATACATAAATATAAATACTAGCAATCCCAACAAAGACATAACATACAAAACTAAAGTAAAGAGTCTGAAAAATAAAGCATACATAACCGGGGTGTTTGAAATAACAGTAAAAAATAAACACCCAAAACAAAGTACTGAAATACTAAAAACAACCACCAACTAGCACTCCATCGCTCCTAAGCGTCATCACCATCATCGTCTCAAGTAAAGGACGTACCCGCATCGCCATAACCAGGGGGGTTCCACGGTGGGAACTGTGGAGGGTGCTGAAAGTAGTCGGGGTATGCATGATGCATCTCCCCGAAAAGATATGAAAATCCCGCACTCACCCCCTGATATAAACTCACCTGGCTATGCCTAAGCTGATCCTGAGTGGCCCTGAGCTGATCCTGACTAGCCCGGATCTGGTCCTGGCTAGTCCTAATCTGGTCAATGTAAGTCCCATGCTGCTCCTGCGTAACACGCATCTGCTGGAACTGCTGGTAAAACTCTGGCCAATCCTGATGCTGGTGGTAATCATGGTGCTGTGGCTCATGTGGCGGTGTCAGTGGCTGGTGTGGTGGTGTGTGCGGTCCGTGCTGCTGAACTGCGTGTTGCTCTTCCATTTCAACATCCTCATCGCCTGTTGGAAGTGGGGGTAATGGGTCCCAGACCTCGTTGTTGAGCCCCCTCAACCTATCCCCCCTATCTAGCTCTACAATCACCCCCATGGCCTTTAGTGACCTAATGTCGACATGAACCCCCTCGGTTATCAGAGTGAGACCCTAAAGCACCTCCTCAGTCATATAGCGTTCGTTGTACGCTATTTCGGTCACATACTGACCGCCATGTATCTGACTGCTCGGAGTCCGCCCCGAGCACTTGACGAAGTATTCAGCCATTCGCGCGGCTAGGTTGATAGGTGCTTTCTCCACCAACGCATATAGAAAGATCAAATCTGGTGTTGGACAGTTACCAAGACTGTCCATGCGACCGCATATTGTATGGCTAAATACATGGTGCATCACTCGCACCAGATGTGACATCTGTGCCTCCAAGACCATCGAACAAATACCAAATCAATGAAATATTGTATTTCATACTTGGAATTTGTATAAATATGTGTATCGTTTGCACATATCAATTCTCGTTCGATTTCAAGCTCTAAATCACTTTCTAGAAAGTTATACGCAAACGGGTGCGTAAATGCAGTCGATTTAATGCGAAAAACACTCCGGGATAGTGAAATAGGCTTAACATACCTTAAATAACCTAAACATAACTTAGAAATAAGTTTTGGAAGGTTTGGTGTGTCGAAAGCAAGTTTGTTCGATCGTAGGGACTATTTGTGTCAAACTGCGAAACTATACCGATTCGTATGGTGTCGAACAGTCCGGAACTTGATCATAAGCTAAACATACCATAAATAACCTAAACATAGCTTAGAAATGAGCTTTGAGTGGTTCGGTGTGCGAAAACATGCTTATTTGATCTTTCAGGGACTAAAAGTGTCAAAAATGGCGTAAGTTCGCATTTTCGCGCATATCTTACGTTCTGACCACATCTGGACATCCAAAATTTTTGTACACACTAAAATATTTTTATTTTAGTGATCGGCATGCAAAAGTTCCATTCGTCGCTTAATTTGGATCGTTTTCGCGTCCGTTTGAGTTTCGTCGTAATTTAACGAACAACGCGACCGTACGACCAAACGAGCCGACATCCGAAAGTGTTCCAAGCATATTTTGAGTCCTCTAAACTTTATTGACCTTGTAGAGCCTTGAAAATGGCTTAACGGGGGTCAAAAAGGGCTGAAATGGGCTTAAAACACATGCAGGGACCTGAACTGTAATTTTTGAAACTTTGGCTGATCTGGGAGGGTCAGGCGGCCCGCGTGAGCCCCCTCCCATATCCCAGGCGGGCCGCATCAGTGTGCCAGTTCCAGAAAATCAGTTTTTAGCAAACTGTTGCAACTTCAGGGACTGTTTATGCATTTTTCTTGGAATGTTGAGCAAGTTTGTGTGTTCACCAAGGCTCCTAATCAGCTTGTAACAAATGGATGGCTAGATTTCATTGCTTAATGGCTAATTAAACCACTTGTAATGATCTTGTTCCTTCACCACAACTATAAATAGCCCATCCATTCACTTCATTCCTTGCTCATTCTTCTCATTCTTCTCTTCACATCTGACTTGGGAGCTCTCTCAAGCATTGGGACTTTGTCTTCTTTGTTGAAAAGATAGCAAGGACCCTTAGTGAGCATTCTTTCATTCCTTTTATTGCTTTTTCCTTATGTAGTGCAGAAAGTCAAACGTTTGGCCAACAGTTTGACTTTCGGTTTTGACCATCAATTGGTCAAGTCAAAGTTCAATTGAACTTTGAAACGTGATTGTAATCACGATAGTTATAATCCTTCGTGATTATAGCCGCTGATTACCACGTTAGCTAGTTGTAGTGTCGAGTCAAAGTTTCGGTCAAAATGCATTTTAGCACGCATTTTGCAATGGAACTACTTTAGGGTATCAAAACACTTTGTTTTGATACCATTGTTTTGATACCAAATCAGTAGGTTAGACATGTTTTGACATGTCTAACTCGACACTATTAGTTTGTGCTTGTTTAGGGTCGTAAGATAGGCGGTCTAAACAACCGCTTATACTTCCGAACCCGACCCGTTTGGTCGATCTTTGGGATCCGACCAAGCTTAGTTAGAGATTATAATTGCATAGGGAATAACCACTGAGGTTATACCTTATGATCACGTAGGATCGGTTAGTCATTTGCTAGTTAGCTTGTATGCCCATAGGAAATGACCAAAATGCCCTTTTGAAGCTAAAATCCGTAATTTGACTATGTGAACATATTTTTGACTTGTAATCTGATTTAGTAACATGTTTAGGGATAATTGGGCATGTAAGACTTGGCATAGCACATAGATTACCATCCGAACATAGTTATACGCTAACGACGCCTTATAGTAGCTTATGTTACCATAATGTGTCGAAACGGGTCAAAAGCACTTAGGTAGGCTTTCCAATCAGAATGTAGGGCCTATTAAATCATACCATATGAGTGCAATTACTCATTTGATTTATAGAACCTCATTCTATCCTATCTCCCGATTTAGGAGCCGATTTATTAACATAGTTACCTATACTAGGTGCCGGTTGATTCCGTGATACTTGGAGCTTAAATTGGTCTTATTCTCAAGACTAATTAGCAATCCCAAGTGAGTACATAGTTCCCCTATTTTATTGTTTTCAATTGTTTTGGGGTGATTCATATGTACAAAACGAATTTCAAGGTTTAAAACGAGGATTTCAAAAGCGATGGTTTATACTAAACTAATAAAGATTTCAATATGGTGAACAAGACTTGTTGGTTGTATTTACATAACAAATGACATTCATTAGCTCTGATCAAGCCGACCAGTATTAGGTTATGGTACCATAGGATCTGACAAATCCCGTTATCAGACTACACCCATTGTTATGTGTGGGGGTTATGTAGATAATGACCGAATCTGTTATTGTTAACTTACCCTATGGTGGTTTGTTAATGCGAGAAACGAGTTAGACGAGTCACAAAGTTTGAATGTTGTTAGCAAGATGACCAAAAGTAGTTTCACTATTAAAACGAATACGATTTTGGGACGAGTTAAACAATTTGAAACGAGATACACGATTTGAAACGAGATAGACGAATTAAACGATTGGTTTTGGGTAGTGATTAGATAATGGGACGGGTGTAGTATGATAGAATCATGGTAGATACGCCGCTGGTACATCTTATATATAAGTGCTTCTATCATATTACACTGTGTGTCATTATTTAGTTCACAAGGTTTTTTTTTTTTAAAAACGATATAAACCATACGAGTTTTATTAACGAGTTTTTACGAGATGTTTACAAGTTGTTATACTAAAACAAATGTTTTTGAGTTACGAGTCATGGCTACGAGATTTTATATAACCAATTTGATTTGAGTTGGTTAAACTATGTTGCAATACACTTTTCTAAACGAGGTTTGTATTTTGACTCTTGTAGTCTAACGAGGTACTGCAACATATAAACAAGCCATGAATCCGATACTCCCACAAAACCTATGTACTCGCCAGCATTTCTTTGCTGACTTTACTTTTTACATATGTTTCAGGTGGTATTGCTTGATGTTGCTTGCTAGGAAGCTTGTGTCACATAGGACCTGGACGAGGCCTTAGTGATTTAAAAACAGTTATAAACAATATGTAGTTTGTTTGTTTTGATTTAAAGACAATGTACATTACAAAATAATTTAATAAAACAAAACATTTGGTTACCATGGTTGTGAAACAATAATTCTGTTACAACACTCCCCGACGTTTCCGCCACGGTTTATTGTTTTAACGTGGTCGGGGTGTGACACCAGAGGGTCTCTGAGTCGCGAGGCCTTCGACATCCTCGGGTTGTAGGGGTCCCCAACGGCATTTGCAGCCCAAAATGCATCCCGTGCTGCATCAGAAGGGAAGGTGAACTGATCTGTGAAGATATCGGGATCATCCATGTCTTCCCTAGCATAAATCCCGAGCCTTCTACCCAAACGACCAACCGACCACCTATGCCATCGACCACATAACCTGAAAGCTACCCGCTCCTTGTGGCGGAATTTGGGTCTTCGATGAGCAACCGACTTTTCATAGGCATAGGAAGCGAAGAACTCTATGGTCATCTCTAGGTAAACGGGTCGGTTGCAACCGACCAGATTTGCAAGCGGGCGACTCATCATGTCATCTAGTCTGTCATACTGATTGAGTTCCTGCATCACTTCCCAATCCAACCATCGGGGGACTCCGAACTGCCCCCTCCGTGCCCATAATGTGTCTCGTTTCGGGATGCACAAAGCCTCTCGCTCATTGTTGGGATCGAATTGAAGGAAAGGATGGTCCATCTGGGCGATTGGCACGGGCGTGCGGCCTGCCGCACGGTCGTGCATCACCGAGATCAAGCAGATGTGATCGGCACATGTCGTAAACGCACGGCGTGCGACCAATGGCACGACCGTGCAATACCGAGCCAACATCAGAATCAGTGAACAGTCGGCAAGGCACGACCGTTCCACCAAGGAACGACCGTGCAACTCCGATTCTGCAGTTTTTCGAACCCCTGATCTAATAACAGCCTGATTTTTGCAAATTTCAACAAGTATTGGGCCAACAGGGGTCGGAATCTCAACCGGGTGTTCACGATATACATGATTCTTGCAAGGGCTAGGGTTTCGATTTGTTTATGAAGAGAACCCTAAAAATTCCTTGAAGAATCGGAGGAAATCTAACCTAGAAAGCAAAGAAACATATAATCTACAACTAGGAACGTACCGTGCGAAGGAGGGTGTAACCGTGCGAAGAAACCGTGCGATTTGAAGCAAAAACGGTCTGGAACGGCCTGGTGCGACTAGGGTTTCGTGAGTTGTGAATGGGGGCTGCAGATGAGGGTATTTATAGTGCCAAATGACAAAACTGCCCTCAGCCTAACGCACGGTCGTTCGACCTTTCGCACGGTCGTGCGTCACCGACGTCGCTCAATCCCAGTCACTGTTCTCGGAGATGCACCGGGGGTGCGATCCAACATGCCGGCCCTCGGAAACGCACGGTCGTGCATCAGGTCGCACGGCCGTGCAACAGCTGCAGATCAGAATTTTCCGCAGAAGCCATTTCCAGCAACTGTTTTGGCCGTTTTTCGCCATTTTTTCAACATGCCAACTGTTCTAACAATATTGCAACACAGAACCTTCGCTCGGCACGTACGAAACTAAAACAAACTAACGGAAACTACCTAACTAACCTAAATTACGCTAAAACTACAAAAACACAAAAAAGGACAATTTTACCTTTATAGCGCCAAAGACGCTCCTGCTACATTTTTGTCGGCGAGTCAGTAGCGTAGACTCATGCTAAATTTTTGTCGACGAGTCGATAGCAAGACTCCAAGCTAAAACTAGAAAAATTCCTAAAAAGGCGATACTACCCCTAAAGCGCAAAATACGCTCTTGCTGCATTTTTGTCGGCGAGTCAGCAGCGTAGACTCTCTCCTCCCCACACTTATGATGTGTGCGGGGTTTGGAGCTCAATGACCTCCATCGCCGACTCTATCGGCCCGGCAACGTACAACTTCAAGCGATGCCCATTTACTTTGAAAATAACGCCGTCCGCGTTCTCTATTGCAACAGTCCCATACGGAAATACCTCTTTAACTGTGTATGGTCCTGTCCAACGTGAATGAAGCTTTTTCGTAAACACGCTTCTTGTCATTAGCCATGATGATGTGTCCTTCGTCGGCTGGGCCCTCTGTCTCAGCGGATACCACCTGCTCGTCCACAGCTGCTGCGAGTTGCAGCGCAACCGCACGGGATCTCTAATGAAGACGTCTCCTCAGATCACGCTCGGGTTCGTCTGAAGGCTCAGCAGCGTCGGGAGCGGGGGTTGAGGACACGAAAAATTGCTCGACAAGAATATTATATTATTATAATAAGGCTGTTTTTTGTTTTTTTGGCTGAAAAGAAACAGAATATTATTTTAAATGGGCTGAAAAATTTATAAAAATCCGAAAATGGGCCGAAATTTTTATAAAAATAAAAGCAATGAAAATAATCGAATCGACTAGTTTAAAAACGATTTTTAAGAGCCGAAAATTCAACGAATAAATGAATAAATAAATCCGGATTAGAACAAATAAATAGAATAAAAATGTACAAGTGTACAAAAGAATCACGAAAATGAATAAATTGAATTAAAAGCAAGAAATATTAACAAATAAATCAACAAATAAATAATCACGAAAATACACAAAAATATTAACAAGTATATACACCGATAACACAATGACTCGGGTCGTTCCTAAAACTCGCCATTCCCCGGCAACGGCGCCAAAAACTTTGACGTGTGCGCGACTATACATATTTTTACAATGAAATTACACACGATTTGGTTTTAAATTTATAAAAGTGATTATTACTTTTACATCAAAACACACACGAAAGAGGCAAGTGTACCCCGTCATATATGTAGTAAAGTATCGGTAAGAACCAAGTATCGATCCACGAAAATGGGCGGAGAAATAATACTAGAACTTTGTCACTAAGTTACCGGTAAAAACATAAGTTGTTTGGTTTTTAATTAAACTAAAGGAAGCATAAACAAATATTTATAAAACATAGTAGATTATATATAAATTGCCTTGCTTAATACACAACCAAAGCATGTCAACTAAGTCAGTTTTGGCACTAGAAGTATTCGGTCAATTTTCCATTTTGAGACAATTAGTATCTCTTTCGGGAATCCTAACATGACAATCATTCGGAAAGTTAAAACGATAAACACACTTTAACCACCTAAAATTGTTCTTTAATGTGCAATTGATAAATGTCTATGAAAATCTCCTAAAAATAAGTTAGTCATCCGTTAGGAGTTTTCTAACCTCACTTAATCAAGGAAAGCGACACCAATAAACATAATGCAACCACCAAGACAAGCATAAACTAGATTAAATCACAACCGAGTTCATTTTACAAATCTTGCGCATAAATTCACCAAGATAGCAATTTTGGCCGAAACTACTAACTAAGCTAACAAATCATGGCAAGAATTCATAACAACACCATCTAACCCGTTAGAGTCCTTCCGTGAGGGCAAGCTTTCTTGATTAACAATAATTACATTTTATTAAACCACTAACCATTTCTAGTATCATGGTGCCCATATTTTAACCAAGTTAAACTAGTTAACCAAATTAAAAGTTTACTAATACATGATTAATTAAGCTTCATTTTTCAACTATCTTAACTAACCAAGCACCAATCATCCAACACAATTACTTATAATCAAGAAATCAATATCAATAACAAGGTTGCAAACTAATCATCAAAGATAATCATAGAAAATACTTCCAAATGTCATTACAAACAAAGGTTAACATACTAATGGTTATAATCAAGCAAGGGATTGTTGTGTTTTTGCCCAAAGGCTTACATTAATATATAGTAATCAGTCTAAATGCTTGAAACATAACAAAATTATGGAAAGATTTGAGAAACCAAACCATAAACAAGCATAAGAATGAGAATCCGGATAGTAACCGAGCTAAACCGGGCAATGTGGTTTGAATCCGGGCTAAAGCTGATGCTTCCGGAGCCTGAAAATCGCCTGTGAAGCTCTCCAAAATTCCAGAGTTACCAACAGAATGTTTCTGTTCTGTTTTTATGCTTTTTCGATGTCGCACGGTCATGCACGGATCGCACGACCGTGCACTTTAAGCAATTATTGGTGGTGGTCCACCATACTGCATGACATCAGCAGATCGTTGACTGGTCTTCGGACACGCACGCCCGTTCTTCATATGGCACGGTCGTTCATTACCGGGTTCTTGTTACACGCCTGGTCGCACTGGTCGTTCAGTTCCGAGGTTGGCTTGATCATCGGATCCGCACGGGGTGCAAGATCTGGAACGACCGTGCATTCCCGGGTTGGCCTTCAATGCCCTGCACGCGGAGTTGCACCCTCGTTCACTTCCGGGCCTTTCATGAGTTATCGGAGATGCACGTTCGTGCATCAGGTCGCACGACCGTTCCACACGCCCAGGTCAGTTTTTCTAACAGAAGGTTCGCAGCTTCGTCGTTTTGTCCGGAAAGTCCTCGTTTTTGCTATCATCTTGTCTGGTATGCTGTTTTAGGCCTGTAAACATAAGTGTAGATAATTAAGTATCCGAATGACGGTTTTACGGCCGAAAACGCATAAAATAGGGGTAAAACGGGGGACTAAAATATGTGTAAATTAGCAAATATCAGTAACTAATACAGCAGTTACGTCAATTCACGAGATTAGAGCCTCACAACGATTAATAAAGTGCAATACTTAACAATTCAGCGGATTCACAACGAATGACAGAGTGTAGTCCGAGTTCAGACAACACTCAAACATTCAAGTTGAAATCACGATGAATAACAAAGTATAAACTCAATTTGAGCAGCACTCAAACAATCGTTGGATAGTTACAATCGATCGGACGTTGAATCGTAATAGCGATCGAGTTATTACCCGGTATTACGGCGGCGATTAGTGATCCGTGTGTGTTTTGATAATAGACAGAACGTAACTCAGTGCATGTAGCGAAATTTTACGTCGTTTTAATTCCAGAATTCAAGTCCCAAAGTCTGCTATTTATACACAAAATTGGCCAGGCTTACGGACCGTAAGCCTTATCCCTTACGGTCCGTAAGGGACACTAAATCACTATAGGTTAGCCACGTTCTTGACTAGCCTTGCTGACTTGACAGATTCGTAAATTTTAATTTTGACAGCGTTTTATTTAGATAATCGTGACTAGGGTTTTACCCCCCTGAGTTTTAGGGGCCCTGATCCTGATTCTGATTGTTCTGAAAATTTTAGGGTTTATGCAGAATTTCTTGGGTTTCTCAATTAGGGTTTCCTTAATAGATAATTAATATACTAAGTATTAATTTTAGTGAGAGTTGTTACAAAAAGCACCACCACCACTAACTATGTTTCCACGAAGCAAAAGCACCAGAGGAAGCACGTTGCGTCCAACCCGATTCAAATTGGTCAAATAAATCACCGATAAGTCTAGATCAAAATATGTTAATATCATATCTTGCTGCTAGATCTTAATGCTAATTTGAACTACAATGTATAAAACTACAGATGCTGAAGTAAAATCACTAGAATTCTTGTTGATTGGCAAACGATGGTTTTCCTGTTAATCCACGTCATATTCTTCTCAATCTCTGTAGTTCTCTTTCCCATCTACTTCAATTTTGTATGATACTCTCTCAGTTTTCAGTCGCATCACTCCTTCAATTCGGTCTTGATTTCAATTAATGGTGTTCAAATCCCGTTGTCAACCCTTTCAATCATACTGATTCCCCTTGTTTTGAGTCTCAGTTTCACCTTACACCCACAATATCTTATAATTAGGGTGAGTACCTTTCAGGTGTTGACACCCCCAATAGCGTTGCCCATCAAAATCTTCATCATGTCCCCAAATCAAATTCCCCTGATGATAAGGAAGCTACTTCGTGTTTATGTCTTATCGTGTTCGTGTCTTATCATGTTCGTGTTCATGTATTATTGTGTTTGTATCTGACATGATATGCCAGCCCTAGACTCCACACTCCACCCCTCCAGGGCGAGCTTGTGTCTTAATAGGGCAAGCTTTTGTCTTAGCAGGTCGTGTTCGTGTCTTAACAAGTAATGTTCATTTCTTAACAGGTTGTATGATACACTTGTAAGTTTTTTCGTGTTTTAACAGGTTGTGTTCGTGTAAATTGTTTATTATCAGGTTCGTGATCGTGTTTGGAAAAACTGACATGATAAGATTCCGTGTCGTGTCCGTCTTTACCCGTTTCGTGTTCGTGTCTTAACAGGTCATTTCTGACACAATATGCCAACCCTATTTTGCGGTAATATTTTGGGAATGAGGTACATGCGCTAATCGGCTTTTGTCCCAATTGATAAGTGTTATGTGTCTTATGTCAAAGGCTCGATGCAAAACTACTACCGAGCCGAGGGGTCTCACTGGAAGCAATCTCTCTATTCCTACGGGGTAGAGGTAAGGTTGTCTACATCTTACCCTCCTCAGACCCTACCATAGCAAAGCTTTGCTATTGATGGGATATACTGAGTATGATGATGATGATGATTTTGGGAAGGAGGTGTAATTTGGAGTGGATAACAAGCAAGATAAAGGGAGTGATGTGCTAAAAGTAGTTTAACTAATATTAACTAAATTCACCCTAAACTAGACACTAAATAATACTCTAGACTCTCTAAAACTAAACTACTGACAGACAAGTGAACCTGTCGACGCTAGTAAAGCTAAAGTAAGT
Organism: Helianthus annuus; assembly: GCF_002127325.2. Lineage (NCBI taxonomy): Eukaryota > Viridiplantae > Streptophyta > Magnoliopsida > Asterales > Asteraceae > Helianthus > Helianthus annuus. The sequence goes on from NC_035442.2 coordinate 166,664,057, forward strand.
CCGGATATCGAATCCACGAGACTACTATTGAAAACGTGAACTAGACTCGATTACTTATCTACACTACTGATTTTATTTTGTTTTTATGTTTTGAGGGGGGTTTCTAACTATCCTAATGCAATTAATTAAGAGATTAGCTAACACAAACTGAGACACGAACTCTAACTGTAAGTGAAATCAAATAATGATAAAAGTACTACCTAGGTTTGAAATCCTACTCGTGAATCATGGTTTTCTATCGGGGTATTGGTAACTAAGACGGAACCGGGATCTGTGATACTAAACAAATGGGTAATCCTAAAGGATCCTTGACCCTTCTCGAGGTGTCCGCAAAGAACCCTAAAAGCTGTTAAACACACCGGTTAGTCGAATCGCTTCACAACAAATCCGATAATGCTAAAGTACCCAAAAGACGGTCTACCTCACAGCTCGACAATCTTAGTGCACCCTAAAGTGTAAAAGGGTTATGTAAGAACACTTATTCAGATTTTGGTTGGCAACTATCAAAAGACAATAAAGGAAGACCCGCTCACACGTAATCAAAACCTAAACCGTCTAATGACAAAGACAAAGCTAACTAATCCTCACCTCATGGCTATTAGACTAGGCAGAACACTTAAAACCTCCAAATCCTTAATCAGAGTTTCTACGGAAATCGTCATCAATTAACCTAAACTAATCGCAAACACACAGTAGGAGACCTAACTAGCATTCATACATGACAAATCATCACAAACACGCAAGTGGAACAATGAAGAAGTATAAAGTAGTATTAAGTATGCATACACATCTAAATTCATGAACAAGACAATATTACGGTGGTTCGTCCCAGCCATAGTGGACAATATTATGGTACGGTTACACTGGACTGTTACATTTGACCTCCATTAGAGAATCCAAATCTCTCTAGCACTAAGCCATAAGTGATGGATAACGGGATATTAGCCCAAAGTTATCATAGAGTTGATTTGTGCATATTTCCTTTTGTAACATGTGCTCTTTCATTTATACCCTATTTCATTATTTTACTTTTTTTCCTTTTTATACTATTAGTAATTTTAATTTCGTTGGTAATAATGATTTTTTGTTTCTCCTTTAAAGTATATAACATAATTCTTATAGTTTAGTTTGAATTTTAATAAACCTTATACTTTATAAATTTATTATCATTATAATTATCTATGATAATAAGTTACGTTTCAGTCTAAATTTGACAAATTTACACGGTACAATACGTGTGCGTGATTTAACGTTTTTACATCCATTCTTTATTTATTTACCGGTTCCGACATGACATAGGGGTCTTAAAATATATTTGATATTCAATGAAAGTACTAAAGTTAAAGATAATAATACGACCAAACAATTGAATATACCAAATATATAGATCTTTTAGTTATATGTTATATGTATCGATAAAATGATGATAAATATCGAGTGATGAGTGAAATTATATAGAAGGACCACTAAAGTGCCTACAACTTGACAAAGTGCAGCCCCCCTTCCATCCGCCTTATGCCTTAACGTTTGTGCCTTCTTTTAAAATTTTCTATCCAATATACATGCAAAATCAAGTTCAACTTATTTTGTAGTTTCATATATCTTTAAATACTTGTATTAGTATCAGGGTGAGAGGGGCACTTCTCTCTTAAGGGAGTCCTCTCTCTTACGCAGGGCCAATGAGCACGCGTCACGTCAACTCCCCTCACACCCTTAATTGGATGACGGCACTCCTCTCTTGGAGGACTTATTTTTTTATTTTTTTAATTAAGAAAATATTTTTATAAAAAGTAAAACATAATTTCATAAAATAAAAAACTACATTTCATTTAATAAAATAAAAATTACATCGCAATACTACATAAAAATTTTAGAAATTGCACGGCCACCCGTACTTGTTAGCGATATCGCGCTTTCAGGCGAGGATGAACGGCAACATTTCCGGCGGAGCATCGTCGTGCGGCTTGAGGAATGTTTTCATATCTCGATCGTATGCGTAGTTTCTCATCGTCTCGCGTTGTTCCGTTATGAGCTCGCGAGCCTCCGACTCTCTTTTCTTCCTCAATTCAATCGCCTCCAATTCAATCGCGTGCTTCGCTTCTTTCATGGCGGTGTACTCTTTGAATTGTGCCGCCAACTCGGCCGAGCCCTCGGACGATGTCGCTTGACGCTTGTCTCGCCGTTATGTTCTTTGTGGCGAGGGGTCTTCGTTCATATCGGGTATGGAAGGGTCCACGTCAACGGGCTTTCTTTTTTTGTGCCGAACCTTCCCCTTCCTCACCCAACAATGGGACTTGGGCCCATTTGTCGTGTTTTCAAACGACCTCCCATGCCCCGACATGTTGAAAACCGCTCGGATATCTATCTTTAAATTCCTTTAAAGCGACTTTCATCACGTTGAGATCGCTACACCCGCTTCCTCGTGTGCGATCCTACATATTATAAAATAACAAGTGTTAAAAAAATATGAACTTAGTAAACAAAATTAAAAAATATACAACGTTAAAAAATAAAATTTTTACCGCTTGTTGGTATAGGCCGTTGAAAAAGTTTATTTTCGTCATCATCGGGGTCCATTTAGACCGTACTTGATGCACGGTCCGGTTACTTCCACCAACGGTGGCGTTATAATGATCTAAAATCCTACGCCAAAAACCATCGCAGGTTTGTTGATTGCCCTTCTTTTTGTTGGTAGAGCAATGTACCCACGCCTTCGCCAACGCCTCTTCTTGGACTTTTGTCCAATTTTGGCGCTCCATTTTTCCCTTTTTATCCCGAGCGTCATCTTCTTCGATGCCGGCGTCTTCATCCACATTATATTCATCGTCGCCGGTGTCATCTTCATAGTGGCCCAAATTTTGAGTTTCGGGCACTACTTCCTCGTCCTCGTCCTCGTGAATAGGTAGAGGACGTTCAACATTTTCTCGTGGAGATGGAACTTGTGGGGAACGAAAACCATACGGGTCGTAGGCGGGGGTTTGAGGATCCATTGATAACAAATTTTGAAAATAGCCGAAAGTGGGTTGTGGTTGGGTGTTGTAAAAGGAGGGGTGTGAAGGTTGTTGGTAAAAAAACGGGGGTTGTGAAGTATATCCGAAAGGGGGTTGTGGTTGTGCACTTGCACCGCTTGAACCACCACGAGACGGTTGCGAGTCGTGTCCCTTAGATTTTTTCTTGGCTTCGCGGGGTTGGTTCTCCATTGCTCGGTTTGGCTTTGTGTTGTATTTGATAGATTTTTAGAGTATAAGTTTTAGAATGGCTGTGGTAAAAAAATTAGATTGAAGTTGGTTATTATATTGGTTAAATTGATTTTTTTTTAAATTTGACCGTTGCCCAACGTTATTCCTCGATCCTTGTGCAATTCTTGTGCGGTGAATACACACCGATCCTGCTCACCGAAATTGCATCACCGCGGTGATGACGGCGGTGTTCTCGCTTGAGGACTGGGGTCACCGCTTGCCTCCCCGAGAAGTGCCCCGTATACCCTCATATCATTCAATTATATATTTATAATAAAAAAAAGGTAGTTTTCCATCTAGGAAACATACGCAATAAATGAGTGGTGGAGTTGTGAGATCTTGTCAAAAATGAAAGGTAAATTTAATCGCATTAAGGCATGGGTACTAGGGCTTGTGCTTATCAAATATCAATGCTATACCTACCAAAATATAAATGCATATAATTATCAACTAATTATTTACTTAATTAGAGTGTTACAATATCATATTTTGTAAATTGTATATCTGTGGATGAATTCAAGAGGTAAACAAAGCTTCACAAATGGTACTCAGAAAATTAATTTATTAAAAGTAACAAAACAATCATGATGTAGTGATAACTTGGTTTAAAAGCAAAATCACATAAGAAATGAATTTAACGATAATAAACATACAAGATGAAATGTGTTCTAAGATGAACATGAGGCTTGTTTCATAGCGCTCTTAGGACAAAATTTATTGTGTTAAGATAAAGTTACGAATATATCTTTTATGATTTTTAAGTAGCGAAAGTTTGTTCAAATCCTACCCATCATGATATCCAACAAACTTATCACTATGGGGTTGCTAACGATACGACCAACAAAACATTTTGTACTATTCACAAATAGAGCGTTCTTTGTCTTTATCTCATCAAATTGTATACCAAGTGATTGCAAACTGGGACCACAACTTAGATCATCAAAGTACAATACGTGACTTATTTTGGGGCTAGCCCACTTGGTAAGACATACATCTTTTAGAAGAAGATCTCAGGTTCAAACCTAAGTAATTGAGTAGTTTAAAATTATTGGTATAAGAAGAGTAGAAATAACATTTTCCGTTCAAATATAAAAATACGTGACTTATTCTTAAAGACAGTAATGTCACATTATGAACAAAATGGGGGGGGGGGGGATGCGGCAGACCCATTCAGGGTTCGAAGCCATGCGGCAACACCTCCGCCACCCGCTAGGATTGCACGGGTAGTTTGCCGCTTAAGGTGTGTGTGAGGAAGTGGAGCCATCTCTTTATGGTGTGTTTGATTGGTGGGTGGAGTAAAATATCGGTCCATAATTCTAGGGTACTTGTGGGTTCGTACCACCAGCATTTTAGTGGTTCTAGGATACTTGTTGAATTGACATGACACTATAGGATTAGAGAGTGCTAGAGTACTACCTTAACATGCCCCTTCCATTCTAAGTCGCAATACTATGGATAAATTTCATAGATATTAATAGTATAAAAAAATACTTGTCCAGTCATGGTTGGGAAAAGATAATATCTTTTGAACCATGAGATACATATTATTAATTAAAAAAAAAACCTTCAAATGACCGTATATTAATATCTATACATATAATAAAATAAATCATGTTAGGTACACATGGCGTTTTATGAGGTTTGTGAAAAGTCAATTATTGATAATATTAAATTTAAAATTTGTAGAAGAGATTTTAATGATAAAGACAAAGATAACTGATAATAATATATTAATTATTATAATCATATATTAATTATTAAAATCTAAAAAAATATACCGAGATTACATCACATCAATGAAGGAATGCAAGTAAGATCAGAAAGTCCATCATTTTTAGTGTTTTAAATATTTATAAAGATAAAGATTTTATTTAATTGGTTGTTTTAATTGTTTTTTTATTTTGATAATAAGGACAATGATAACTGATAATCATATATTAAAATAAAAATATTTATGTTAATCAACTGTTTCGTTAAAAGGATTTATTCAATACATTATACATGTAGAACATATATATGTTTTATACATCTCTAGCGATGGTCGAGTAGTCGGTCTTTGGACATAGCTCCGAAAGGGTGGGTTTACACGTGAAAAGCAGTTAGCCGTTCAAAAAACAAAGAATCCTATTTCTAATAAAGGATCCTATTATCCCGTTTTATACTCCAATGAAATAATAATATTAAATCATAATATCTAGCTTATCTCTTGTATATTTAATATTTTTTACTAAAATATTTCTTTTTTTTTTCTGTTGATTATCCAACATCAGGTAATACGTAAGTTTCTAACCTAATAATAAATAAAAAAAAAAACAAAGTAAAATGTTATAAACCATGTAATACATAACTCTCTAACCTAATAAAAATAAAGTGAGATGTTACAATAAGTAAATAGTATCTCAAAGTTCCTTTTGTTAGAAAACACATCTTGATGACTAAATGTTTTAACGGACTACATTATTCGTGTAAGACATGTGTTTATTCAAATCGTACAATACACGAGTTTTTAAAAGATGTAACTATTTTATTACTTAGTATATAAAATTATATTTATTCAACCCGTGTAATACACGGGGTTCTAACCTAATATATATATATATATTTGCTTGCTATATATACACACACCCATACATGAAACGTCATTTATTCAAATTACAATTGCTATTATAAGAATGTGTATCTTTTTGTTGAAGATGGCAAAGGCAAACGCTAAGTTATTATATAATAAACCACTTTACAAGTAAATAATCATAAAAGAGCATTATGAGTGTACTTTTAGCTACCAAACACACCACAAAGTATCTTATAGGTTAAATTCATTTACAAATTACCTTTTTATGTTGCAAAAAGATAACAAGTATTTACAGTTATAGCATACGAAACTCGCATCACGCATACGACTTCTCTCATGTATCTTCCTTGTATCACCCTTTTTTTTCTGCTTTACAACTTACTCCAACCCATAACTTCATTCTCGTTGATATCGCGTGTCGTAATTGTTTTTTAAAAAAAGGAAATGTACAAGATGCAAATTGCAAGCCACAACAAAAATAGGTCATGGTTTACAAGTTTCAATTTCCATTAAATTTTGTTACATGCTTTTTTAAGGGTACATTATTATACATATTATACATATTAATACAAACAGGCCATGAACAGTGTTTTTTTTCCTTTTTTAATATTATTTTTTTTCTATGGTTTTTATTATTATATTGTTTTATTAATTTAATTGATTTAAACATATATTTTTATACAACTTTTAAGATACGATCAAAGTAACAGTTATCAAACAAGAAATCATAAAAATAAATGTATACTGGTACTGACGTTGTTCAGTACGGTATGATAGCGATACGATATTAATTAATCAAAAGCAACAAAAACACTAAAAATAAATATTGATACGGATACAAATGTTATTCAATCGGTTTTGATTGAATATGGTTTGATAGCGACACAATATCCGTTTAAAAAATATACATCGTAATCTTGAAATAAAAATAGGGAACGATTATTTTTGATTTTTTTCAATATTGTTTTTCCTAAGGTTTTGTTATTTTATTGGTTTATTACTTTAACTAGGTTAAAACCCCGTGTTTTACACGGGTTAAATAAATAAAATTTTATATACAAAGTAATAAAAAGTTACATTTTTAAAAATCGTTTATTGCATGAGTTGAACAAACACATATATTACACATGTTGAATAAATATATTGTAATCAGTTAATACATATAGTGTTTTGGGTTGGTAAAATACCCAGGCCCGACATGTATACATGAAACCCGAAACATCCGGAACGGGTATACCCAATACTCGACGGGTATTAGGCTGAGTATGGGATTAGAAAAAAGCAATATTCCGCGGGTACGGGTTAGGTGATACCCGATATATAAATGTAATATTTTCAATCCGATAGGAAATTTATTTTTTTAGGAAAAAATAAGGATGAAAAAAACACCAAAAAGTGATACGTGTCCGAAAAAAATTTAATGAGGAAATGTTTTTAAAAATAGGAGACAATAATTTAATGTTAATTTAATAATATTGACTTGTTTTTTTTTACCTATTTGTGATATAATAAATTTACCATTAATTTTAAAATTATTTTATTCATCTTATATTAATATTATATTAGTATTTCTTAGGGGAACGTTAAAGTCAAATAAATTGAATTAGTTTGGATTCTACTAAAAGTATTAAAACATAAAAATTGAAATGCATAATAATCCTTGAAAAAATGGATTAATTGTATCTAAAAGTTTATCCGCGCGGAAATTCGGTTGGTAATGGTTCAGTTTATTATGGTATCGAAATGATACTGACACTTGGTATAGCAACTGAAAGATAAAACCCAAAAAAATCATGATATGCCCAAATGGATATGGACACGTGTTTACATCTATGGAAAACCATAAAAGTGAATATCTTGTTCAGATGGAATCGATGTGGTACCGATACTGTTGGGGAGATATCAGTTCGGTTCATCGCAATATCGGTATAGTACGGACACTCGCTATAGATTACGATATAAAAAGTACTTTGTATCGCTACGGAAGTTGTTCGCACGGTGTCGATATTGTTCGTCACGATAAAAAAGACTCCATTACATTTGACCCGTTAAATTTTGAATAAAAATTTTATCTGTACGTAAATAAAAATAAGCGGTATAACTAAAATAGAAAATCATAAATCATAGTTTCAAAGGCCTCTAACTAAATTAAATGTAAATGGAGAGTTTTAGTTTTAAAGTACAATAAGAACATGCTTAGCAATCAAATGTATTTCATGTAAATCGCTATGTTGAATTAATGGGACGATCCATTGACGAAGGTAAAACCTTGGTTAGGGCCAACGGACGTAGGTATAATGAGTTTTACAAATAAAGGATTATGATTGTAATTATTGAAGTTAAAGAGTTTCCATTGCAATTCGATATAAACATAAAGACGAAAAGTGTAACTTACCCTTTAATATATATATTAGTGTTACTATTTATAAGCACAAGAATGGCTTTTTAATATATAGATAATTTAAAAATTAACTTTTAAATTACAACAAATAATGATAAGACACTGATAATTAAGTAATTAACACTTTGACGTTATATACCTATCAAATCAAGAATTATATCTCTATTTTACATTTGAGTGTATGAACACATATCCGAATTTTTATTAGATATATTTATATTAATTAAAGAGATGTTAATAATCTATTAGATATTAGATATATTAAAGTATTATTAATTAATATTTAATAAGTTGAGGAGAAAATGTCATGTGGCATTAATTGGAGTCTTTTATTAATATTTAGATTTAGATTGATTTAAGTATATTTTGTTCTCTCATATAATACCTGTTATCAAACAGAAAACAATAAAACGAGATGTATACTGGTACCGATGATGTTCGGTGCAATATGTTAGCGATACACTATCAGTTTATTGAAAGAAAAAAAGTTAAAAATAAAAGATATTGGTAACGATACAAATGTTGTTAAATTGGTTTCGATTGGGTTCGGTACGATAGCAGAAGAATACCCGTTATCAAAAAAAATATCGTAATGTTGAACTAAAATAAACATAAAATACAAGCAAACCGAACATATATCAACTGAACAACATATATGTGTTTTTTTTGTTTTTGATCGATGTAATGCTTGCTCTTTCAATTACTATATCAAGTGCATGTACTGCAACGAACCAAATTAATACCGATTTAATCCCCACCGCGAAGCGCGGGGAAATATCACTAGTTATTATTATATGTAAATAAATTCAATAAAACTTTAAGTGTCGATAACCTTTTGGTGCATTGGCAGCTCCATGTCCTTCATGCAAAGTGAAGGTTATGGGTTCATGTCTCTCCTGAAGCAAAAATGCTCTGGGTTGAACCATGGGTGCATCACAGTGGGCTTTTGAGCGATTAGTTTGTTCTAGATTGGTGATGAGCCGGGTCACCGACATTTGGTTTAGTTAAAAGTGCAAACAAGTCGAGCGACTCGCGAGCTACTCGAGACCGGCTCGAGAAAAAACTCGAAACGAGCTGAGCCTTTTCTAGCCCGAGCTGAGCTTGAGCCTAAAATAAAGGTTGTTTATTTATCAAGTTTGAGTCTGACATGTGAAGCTCGTCAGACTTGTAGAGCCTTATTGAGCCTTAGTGTAATATTAGTTTTATTATTATTTAATAACATTTACTCCTGATTTAAAGTTGTCCTCTAAACAAGTCGAGCCGAGCTTATTTAAACCTGTTTGCAAGCTAAGCCCGAACCTAAAAGTAAACTTGTTTAGTAAACGAGACCTAGCCCGAACTTCACTTATCGAACTCGTGAGCCTAAACAAAACTTTTATTTATATTTTTTTATTTAATAAATTAATTAATAGATCATAAACGAGCTCATCCCAAGTTTGATAAACTATCAACAAGCTGAGGAAGCTCGAACAGAGCCGAGCTCAAGTCTGGTGGAGCTCTCATAATTTAATCGAGTCAAGCTCAAACAGGAGCTCGGACTCGATTCATTTAAACGGTTTACCCGAGTAATCGGACTTTTATCGGTCAAGAAGATAAAACTTGAAGTACATGATTGTACTATACACGTAACATAATCATGAATAATACGTAAACCAAGTCGTAAGGGCATGTGTAGTCATAAAGCCCTCAAAGGGGCGTTATGCGCCATGTGGCATGCCACGTCAGCAAGGGGCTTTATGGGGCTTTATGCAATTTGAGGCCGTAGTCATAAAGCCCCTGTGTAATCATTACTAAATTAATTTAATTTTCTATTTTTTAAATAATTTATAAGTTTTATAAAATAAAAAAACATTTCATTAAATAAAAAACACTACATTAAAATTAAAAAATAAATTACACCTAAAAAATAAATTACACCTAAAAAATAAATTTATTCTTCGGTGTCATCTTCGTTCTCTCCTTCTTCCTCTTCGTTTTCTCCAGCATCTAAACCTACGTCTTCAAAGTTCCCGTCTTCGAATTCCTCCCCCACTTCTTCCTCGGAATCTTCGTCGTGATCATTGTTTAATCGAATTGGGCGAATCGCCCAAGCATGCTCAACCAAATCCGCCTTCAACGTGTTATGTATTTCTCTAGATCGTAGTAGTTGAGCATTTGCGAGTCTCTCTTCCGTTGTCGCTTGGGGTAGTTCGACCAAATCTTCGGGAATATAGTTTTGGCATATCGCTTTTCCATCATCCTCAATGATCATATTATGCAAAATGATGCAAGCATACATGGCCATTCGTATTTTATCCTTATGCCACATGCGACAAGGATTTCTGATAAAATGCCATCGTTGCTGTAGAACCCCAAAACACCTCTCGATGTCCTTTCTCGAAGACTCTTGTAATTTTTTAAAATACTTTCTTTTTTCATCGAAAGTTTCTGAAAACGTTTTAACAATAATCGAATACTCGGGGTAGATACCATCGCCCAAGTAGTAGCCATGCTCGTAATCGTTCCCGTTTGCATGGAAACCGGCCTTTGGTATAGTTCCAGAAATGTAGCCCTCGATTAATGGTGAAGCCTCTAACGTATTAATATCGTTAAAACACCCGGCTACACCAAAGAAGGCCGACCAAACCCAAAGGTCGTATGACGCAACACCTTCTAATACCAAAGTTGGCCCTTTTTGATCACCCCGTGTATGTTGACCTCGCCATGCGGTTGGACAATTATACCAACGCCATTGACGACAATCCAAGCTACCAATCATGCCGGGTATTCCATGCTTTTCTAGATGCACCTCATATATTTTTTGAAGGTCGTTCCAAGTGGGGTTTCTCAAATAACGTTTTCCATATAACTGGCATATTCCTAAAATGTAATTTAATATACAAAAGTTTTACTAACAAGTTACGAAAAAATAAATGTATAAAAGTAAATAAATAAAAGACAATTAAAAATTACCATAGCAAAAATGTTCCAAGGTATCTCGGGTTGTTTTCTCCGCCATCTTCAAATACTCGTCGTTGATGTCGTACGTGTTTCCGTATGATAATACGCGTAAGGCGGATGTGACCTTTTGAATTGAGGTGAAGCCTAGATATCCTCGTGCGTCCATTCTTTGCTTAAAGAAATCGTACGTATTTTCCAAGTCATTGTTAATGCGCAAAAATAACCTTTGGCTCATCCGAAAACGTCGTCTAAAAACATTCGGTCCGTGAACCGGTGCCGCGTCAAAATAGTCTTTCATCAAACGCTCGTTCGCGGCTTCACGATCTCGCAAGATATAGGTGCGTCGCAAGATGGGTCGTGGAGGGGGAGGTGGCCGAATGTGCTCAAATGTTTGTAGCACAAAAGTACATGCACTCGTAACCGCTTCTTCCTCGGCCGCGTCTTCGTCGGGCGAAAAATATCTTCGGTAAATTTCGGTGAAAGACTCTTCCGACGGGGAACCCATTTTTTATAAAGTGAGACTAGCTTTTTTAAAAATATATGGAGAATGAGAATGAGAATGGTATGAGTTGTAAAAAAAGTGGAAGAATATGAGGTTTTATAGTGTGAAAAATAAGAAAATTAGAATTTTTTTTTTTTTTTATATATGACCGTTATCAAACGGTCAAAAAATATAATATTCCATCAACTCGCGCCGCGAAATACATCACGCCAATTCTTTTTTTTGCCTCATGGCGCCCCGGGGGGCGGTGTTAATGGCACCATAGCGGCGCTATGCCCACATCTCGCGCCCCATTACATATGACCTAAGAATACCATATCTACCCTCAAAAAAGCAAACTCTACATACCCTTACCAATGTACGGACACCAGGCGACTATCACGTAATAACACACCACCAAGAAGGACAAGAAAGTAATTCCACATCACCCCCATAACACCTCGATGGTATAAAACACACCCCACCCTCTGTGGTACAATCTTCAAGACCTAATCTCTCTTTCACCATTTTCCCCCAAATTCTTCACAACAATCAATTTCTTCTTCTTCTTCTTCTCCTTCTGTGTGAAATCAAATATCAAATTTAGGTATGTGTGGTGGTGCGATCATCTCCGATCTCATAGCACCTTCGGTGAACAAGTCTCGCCGTTTGACTGCTGCTGATCTTCTTTTGACCCAATCCGACTTTTTTAAAAACCCTAGCAAATGCTACTCCAAACCCTTGAGATCTGAGATCTTTGATCTTGAAGATGAGTTTGAAGCTGATTTTCGAGGCTTTAAAGATGAAGTTGAGGCTCAGGTTGAGGCTGAACATCGTCTTAATCCCTACAATTTCTCTGCCTCCAAAAGCTCTGCTGCTTCTTCTCGTGGTAATTTTTTTTTTAAGTTGTGATTTATTTTGATTAAATTCCTGTTTTGTTTGGTAAGAAAGTTTTGATTTTTCTGAGTGGATGATATTTTTTTTAATTTTTTTTATTTTATAGGATTATTTGTTTATTTATTTACTTATTTATTTATTATTATTATTATTATTATTATTATTATTATTATTATTATTATTATTATTATTATTATTATTATTATTATTATTATAATTAATAGTTGTTTGGTGATGATCATGATGAAGAAAGATTCTATTTTTGAACACGGAAAAAAGATTATCTTTTTATTGCTAACCTGCTTTTTGTCTGTTTAAGCTTTTTGAAGCATACATGAACGTATATTCTTACCTTTTAATTTTTTAATTAATTAATTGCTTATTTTATTAAGTGTAGTTTAGGGGATTTGAAGCCTCTCTGATTCATAACCTGTTAGAAAAAAAATAGGTTAAGTTTGCATGACCTTATATTTGTTAATAACTTATAATGTAAATTTTTTTTTACTGGATCATTACATATAGATATGAAAGATTAATCCTTTTTAACAACTTGATTTAGGCTCAAAATCTGTGAAGTCTGATGATGTATCTGAGAAATCGACTTCACGAAAAAGGAAAAACCAGTACAGGGGCATCCGACAGCGCCCGTGGGGCAAATGGGCTGCCGAGATCCGTGACCCGCGAAAGGGGGTCCGTGTGTGGCTTGGAACTTTCAATACTGCTGAGGAAGCTGCTAGGGCCTATGATGTTGAGGCGAGAAGGATCCGCGGGGATAAGGCCAAGGTTAACTTCCCGGATGTACCCGTGAACCTGAATCGCCAAAAGGTTAACGTGAAACTGAACAAAAAGACTACTGCTGACTGTAATGGTTCATTCGGGTACTTTGAACCGAAGCCTCAAGTTAACGTTCCTGCAACTGTTGAGGATATGGGTGTGAAACAGTTTAGTCCATTAAACGGTTCTGGTGTTTTTAATTTAAGTTCTGATCAGGGGAGCAACTCGTTTGGTTGTTCCGCTGAATTCGGTTGGGATCACTGCGCAACAACTCCTGAAATCACGTCTGTTTTCTCCGAGAGTGATGATGTCAGCTTCATGGCTAACATGAATCCTGCAAAGAAACTGAAACAAGACCCTGTAAACATGGTTTCTGCTGATGAACCGCTGTTTCAGATGCCGATTTTCGAAGAGAGCTGGGATGCTTCTTCGGTTGATGCGTTTCTGAATGCGGATGCTACTCAAGATGGTGGAAATGAGGTGGATCTTTGGAGCTTCAGCGATCTTCCCGCCATCTTGGATGGATCGTTCTAAGCTATTGTAAATCTTTTCGTCGTTCACTTGAAAATGCATCCTTTTAGATGTTTGTACTTTGATGATGTGTTTCGTATATTAATCTATGTTTTTTGTTCCAGGTTTGGTAACGATGGGCGGACAAATAAGCATGGTGTGTCGATTTCGTTCGGTTATATGCAGAGTATATAGCTTAACAATCAACTGTGTTATGATTGTAAGATCTTTATTTTTATTTTGTGTTAGTTATGTTTGTATGGATGATAATATTTTGAAAACTAAATGTTGCTTTTGTTTCTCCTTATGGACTTCAGATTATATATGTTTGAATCAACTGTTAAAACTTTACAGTGGTAAATTCAACTTTGGCTTGTGAAAATTTGTTTTGACTAATAGTCAAAAGTGAACCATTGTAGCCTTGTAGCTCAAGGTTCAGTGATTCCCTTGAAAATATGACATATGTGACTTGTATAGTTTCTTACTTTTGCTAATTTACCAAACTTATCAAATTATTACGAAAAATCAAAGTGTATAAGTTTGAAAAAAAATATGATTAAATAGGATGTAACGCTTGGTGATGTGGTGCCTACATATAGTGAAAGTATACCCCATGGTCTAACATTAGGTGTTCTAGCATACATGATTATATGTTTTTCGGGGTGTTTTGAGTTGGATCGGATTATATGTTCTTTGGGTCGTTTCGAGTCAGATCGGGTTATCTTGGAAATTCAATACATGTGTAGCATTTGGATTAATGGTATCGGATATTGTATATTTCTTTTTTAAAAACTAAGTAGGGGTCACAACGTTACTATGCATGACCCTTTGAACTTAACTTAGTAGGTTCACATTTTCTGACGCAAGAAAACCAAAAGTCTCGAAAGCAAATGCGGTGAACACGTGCTGGTTGTCAAGGCACGCTTTCTCGTGTTTTGTCAATTTGTCCGAAGCATCAACGTTTGGTAAACCAATAATTAGAACAGTAGAAGGATATGTATGTGGTGGGTACTTCCTTTTCAAACCAGAAATGAAAGCACCCATTTTAATTCACACAAAACTATTATTGAAGTTAAGAATATAGAAACACATAACATGTTGATGCCGTTAAAAAAACATGATGATGGAAATCATTTAGGACATGCCTTTGTTGATTTAAACATAGAGTTGTGCAGGAAAATTAAAGAAAGTAAAAGACCCTTTGGTCGGTCCTTAAAACCCATATGAACAATAGAGACCATAACATATACGAGCATCAAACATATAAAGGTCGAAATACTACCCATAGCTGAAAATTTAGTATCAAAATAGTCTCGACATAAAAAAACCAAAAGGAAAAAAAACTTAGGTTTAATCCTTGACTTTTTTTAACGGCAAATTTCTTTTAATTACTGTCTTCTGTAGGACTTGAATTCAAGACCTCCCCCTTCCAAACCCAGGTGTTTAAAGGCTTTGCCTTTGCCAATGGACCACCACCCTTTAATCCTTGACCACCGAGAGAATGTTAGGAAAAGGAGGAAAGGTGGATTAGCCATTGAAGTCTCAATTTTGGTTTACTCTTCGCTAATTCTTTTATAGTTTTCTCCGGTTTCGGTTATATAGACGGTACATAACACAAAATATTTGGGTGTCACATGACCTGTTTCGGTCTTATGCTTGTTAGCCCCATGGGAGATAAGGCGTTTAATTCATTAGCATGTGTGTCTCACAAATGAAATAGAGTGATGAATGATCACTACATAGAAGTAACCGGTAAACCTAACCAAGTAACTGAATGACAAATAGCAAAACATGTACATTTATAAACTTATAAATTATAACAAAACAATTGTTAAAAGAATATTGATAATCATATTGAATTTTATATATATATATATATATATATATATATATATATATATATATATATATATATATATATATATATATATAGGACAAAGATCCGTTAGGAACCACCCTTTATTGCGAGAACCGCGAGAACCAGTGTGAACACAAACAGTAATACCTAAAAAAATCTAAAAAACACCTAAAAAAATTTTTTTTTATTTTTTTACTATTTTTTATATAAAAATCGCTACTTTTAGTATCCAAAAAAAAAAAAAAATTTTTTTAAAATTTTTTTTTTTAAAAAAAAAAAATTTTTTTTTTTGGCTACTAAAAGTAGCGATTTAAACATAAAAAATAGTAAAAAAATAAAAAAAATTTAGATTTTTTTTTATTTTTTTAGATTTTTTAGGTTTTTTGGGGGGTTTAGTTTTTAGCATTTTAGCTTGGGGGGGGGGGTGGGTGGGGGGGGGGTTTAGGTTTTTGGGGGGTGGGGGAGGGGGGTTTAGGTTTTTTTTTGGGGGGGGGGGGTGGGGTGGGGGTTAGGTTTTTTTTAGGTTTTTTGAGGGTTTTAGTTTTTAGCATTTAGCTTGGGGGGGGGGGGGGGTTAGGTTTTTTTGGGGGGGGGGGGTTAGGTTTTTTTTGGGAGGGGGGGGGGGGTGGGGGGGTTTAGGTTTTTGGGGGGTGGGGGGGTGGGGGTTAGGTTTTTTTTAGGGTTTTTTTAGGTTTTTTTAGCTATTTTAGCTTGTGTTCACATTGGTTCTCGCGGTTCTCGCAATAAAGGTGGTTCTCGCATGAACCTTACCCTATATATATATATATATATATATATATAAAACACAATTGTATCAACCCATTCTCAAGTAAAGTGATGGGTCAGGCAATTTGGGTAGTGAGACGAAACAGGTAAATATTGGCAGAGGTCAAATTGGGTTGGCCTGAGCACCTCAAATTGGGTTGGCCTGAAAACCATTTGTCGATCTTTTTATATAGTAATTAGTGTGTCCAATACAATACATACAAATTTTATTTCAATGGTAACCTCAATATTAAATAAAAAAGCTTTTGGTAGGTTGTATGCAATAAAAAATAAACTTTGTGCAACTTTCGACCCATTTGACCTGCTTTCTTTGTAGTTAATATTTTTACTTATACGCCTTTGGTAATATTTTGTTGGGAGATTTGGAACTTAGCTCGTATGAATAAACAAGATTATGATTATCTATACTATATTATAATGCATGAGGGATGTGTATTTTAAGATACCCAAAAAATAAGAACTTTTCACCCTCTTTATTTATAGAAAGACCCCTAAAATGAGGGTAGTTTGGTCTTTTAAACACTATTTATTTTTTAGCCCCTAAAAATTTATTACATTCAAATCCCTGAAATTTTAACAAAATTATAGATAATTAGTTACACTTTTCTCTTTCTGCAACAAACTTATAATTCTTTTACGTATTTTTGTCATATCTTATAAATTATAATGTTTTAAAAAAATCTAAAGGTATCGTGACGACCTACTCATTTTTGTCTACGTTTTGATGTTTGTTTTGATCAATATTAATGTGTGAATTAAAATGTACAAGTAGACGATGCGTCTGTATACAAGTGATTAAAGCAATACCGATAAGACCCGCAAACGTGTACAACTCATGACTAACATGTGTGGTTGAAGTAAAAACAACTAACAAAGAAAAAAAAATACACCACAATAGATTAAAATAACCCTAACAAATTAAAACAAGTGTTTGGAATAAAGATGTATCTTTCTAAAGTACAAAATTTTAAGCCACAAAGTACAAACTTTTATAGCATAAGTAAATGTTGGGCGGGCCAGATCTATTCCATTTCCTGTATCCAAATTTTGAATTCCCGCAACTATCTCAAAACCCCACTAGCAGCCTTTTTCTCTCATTTGTAGAGAGAGAGAAGAGAAGGAAAAAAGGAGAGTTAAAAACAGAACGAGGAGAGAGAGAGAGAGAGAGAGAGAGAGAGAGAGAGAGAGAGAGACGGGAAGGAGAGCACGATAGAGAGTCCGGTAAGGGTATTGGGTGGCGACCGGAGGCAGTAGCGGAAGAAGATCTGTAGTCTTATCGGCGGCTAGGGTTTGTAGTCGATATCGGGTGTGCCGCTGGTGGCTCAGATTAAACTCAAATTCGATAGGTCAATTGCTTTGAAACATGTAGGTCTTTACTTACTACAAAACTCCAATTTCATGTTTACTGTTTATCACAGAAATTTACAGTTTTGATTACGGATTATTTGCTCTTTTAGCAATGTTTTTCTTTCAATTTATGAACGATGAGGGTGTTCTGTCACACCCCAACCGATGGCGGAATCATCGGGGCGTGGCACTGAGCGAAACAGATTGTCCAGAAGTTTCCATAACAACTATCATTACTATTCAATTTATATAATACGTCCCATACCGTACCTCAAATAGCAAACAAATTATTGCAGATAACATCTAGCCAAATATTCTGTTCCGATAACTCAGATTTAAATATAAGTACAACAATTGTTTATCTGCATCTAGAGACCCATAATTTGACCACTACAGACAACTATTTGTTGGACTCTAGAGCTTTATTCTAGCCTCGCTTTCCTAGCAGATAAGCATCTTAAACACATGTCACATACGTTAAATAAAGTCAATACATAAAATGTAAAGGTGAGCATACAAGTTTGATAATAGCATATAGAGTTCGAAATAGTTTACGCATAACCAGCACGTATGTCACGGCCCCCGACCCGGTTTGACCCGTTTCAGGAGCCGCGGAACAGAAATCCCGCGGTATTTAATTTAGGCGACAGCGGAAGTCTTTTTAAAACAGGATCTTTAGTATTTAAAACTGCTCATTATATAATTTAGGGATAAAACCCAGTAATTTACAATAATGTGATTTCCATGGAAATCTTTATTTTTATAACATGTTTCTTTATTTATTTACACTGAGCCACTTTTCTAAGCTGGTAGTGCTTCCTGGCACTTTTCTTTGCTCATAACAGATTACCTGAAACATGTTTGAAAAAGGTTTTGTCAGCGGGGAAATACTGAGTGAGTTCATTCAGTTTTTAGGAAATGACCCATAGTTATAAATTACAGCATAAGAGCGATTACAATGGTTTACATCTTTATCTTTATCTGGCTTTCTGCCACAATGGTGACAAGTCACAATGGTGACGATGGTCATACCACTATTAGGTTAATGAACTCTAATAGTGACGTTTCTCCCTAGTAGGTCAATGAACCTAACTGGGAGAAATAGTAATGTGCACAATACCCCACTAACCAATAAATCAAGATATCCACGACTTAGTCCCTGTAATTATAACACTTTGAAAATAATTTGGAGTATTGTAAAACAGTTGAAAAAAAAGAAGAATGACTCACATTGCAGATTTAACGAGCAGTGTATAAGCCTACTGATTAGCCTTGATTATTTCTAATCTAACAATAATGCACACAAAACAGGATTAGTGATCAATACAGCAGTTACGATAATTCCCCGAGATCAATTTTGACAATGAATGTCCAAGTGCAATACTTCGGCTCATTTATCAAAATGACAAACGATAAAGTATAGTACTTCAACTCGTATATCGAATTATCGACAACGACAAAGTACAATGCTTCGGCTCATTATCGAATTATCGACAACGATAAAGCATAGCCCAATGTGGGCGGCACTTAGACATTCTTTGAATGTATTGATTCCGGAAACTGAATCGTAATAGCGATCGAGTAATTACCCTGTTCTGCGGCAGCGATTCGATAATTGTGTGTGTGTGTGTGTTGGATTGTTTTGCTTATAACTCGACCTATGTAACTCCGCTTTTCGTCGTTTCAGTGCCAAAATTCAAGTCCCAACCCCTGCTATTTATACTGAGATTTTGACACCGTCGCGTAGCGCGAGGGGTACCCCCTTAGCCGTCGCGCTACGCGAGTGACCACCCTATTTTCATAGAGTAGCCCTTCGTGCGTGTAGGCTTGCTGTGTTGTCAGTTTCTTAAAATTCGATTTTTATAATTAGTTATGAAGATAATCGTTGGCTAGGGTTTATCCCCCCTTGAGTTTTAGGGGCCCTGATTCTGATTCTGAAAATTCTGAAAATTTTAGGGTTTGTGTAGAATCACTTGGGTGTCTCAATTAGAGTTTTCTTAATAGATAATTAACATCCTAATTAGGGATTTTAGTGACAGTTGTTACATCCTCCCCACCTTAAGAAAAATCTCGTCCTCGAGATTCACTGAAATAGATAAGGATACTTACGCTTCATTTCTGACTCTAATTCCCAAATGTATTCCAGTTCTCTTCTGGATTCCCATTTGACTTTCACTAGCACTAGTCGTTTGTTTTTGAGAAACTTAATCTTCCGATCTTCTATTTGTAGGGGTTTCTCTATGAATTTTAGCTTTTCATTTACCTCTATATCTTGAAGAGGTACTACCAGGGATTCGTCTGTGAAACATTTCTTGAGATTGGATACATGAAACACATCATGTACTTCAGCTAATTCTTCTGGTAGTTGTAAATGATAAGCTACTGGTCCTATGCGTTGGATTACTGGTAATGGTCCTATGTATAAGAGACTTAGCTTCTTCTCTTACCGAATTTATAAATTCCTTTCCAAGGAAATACTTTCAATAGCATTTTGTCTCCAACTCGGACTTTGACGCCTTTTGTTTATTATTTACATAATTCTTCTACCCGTCTTCAGCCTTTCCTTTGTGATACTAAATATCACAGTTGTAATCACCGAGGATTTTCTTATTTTCATTAATTGCTATTTCTCAAATATGTAGCTTAAATTCTTATGACCCATCTGGATAGTAAACTTGCTTAGATAATGTTTCATAATCTTAAGGGTAACTTGTGGTTTCTAATTTTTTAAGCTTACAAGTGGTAAGGTTTTCTTTGTGCTTTTGCAATTGCCTTGATGCATACACAATTACCTTTTTGTGTCGCATTACCATATATCCAAATTTTAACTTCGAAGCATTACCGTATATTTTAAAATCTTCTATTCCTTCTGGTAAGGCTAGCTAGAGGCTTCTTTTTGTTTAGGTTCTTATTTAGAATTAACTGTGTTAACTTAGTTAAGGATGTATCTATCTAAAAGAATCCTTAATAAACTGACTATAGTATCCGGCTAAATTTACAAAATACCTACTTTCCATTTAAAGATTGCGAACTCTTCCATTGCTATTTTAGCAGGATCTAAGTGAATATCTTCATGATTTATCATGTGATCTTACGTGGTTTATTTCCTATAATCATAAATACTTCTCTGGCGGTTACCTGGATTTTCTATAAAGTTCTTATCACAGAGAATTCGAGTAGGGTTGGCTACTAACCAATCTAGTTCTAACACAACATTAAACTTGGCTAATTTCATAGGAATTAGGTTAGCGAAGAATTACATGACCTGAAAGTTATATTTTCCTTTGTGCATGTTTTGACTGTAAAGATTTGTCGTAAGTTGACAGAATGAAGTATTTATAAAACTTTAGTGTGTATCAGAGTCAGTTAATACTTTTTGTGTAAACGTTGTAACCTAGGACGTACCGGCTATTACATCTGGAATGAGCTCTGTTTCCTGAGCAGTCAATTGAAAGGCTCTTGCATTCCTTTTTGCTTCTTCTGCAGGTTTGGCTTTAGTGTCAGATGGTTTGTTCAGTTTTGGACAATTTGGCCTAAGATGTCCAGTTTCTCCACAGTTGTAACAAACTGAAAATTTCTTCCTTCTGCAGTCTTCTTCCTGATGCCCCGGAATTTTGCAAAAATTGCAGTATCCTTTGCATCTTCCAAAATGCTTTCTTTTGCAAAAATTGCAGAATGAACTAGTAGAAGATTGCCCATTCCCTCCTTTCTTAAAATCGTTATGGTTATCCGAACGGATTACCTGGGTAATCTTTTGGGCTACTTCCTTCCTTCTATTTTCTTCTCTTGTCCGTACTAGTTCGTCAGTCAGAGTATTGGCTAAATCCACCGCATCATCAATCGTGCGAGGTTTCGCAGCCTTGACGATGTTACGGATTTCAGAAATCAATCCCCAAATATATCGAGAAATAAGTACTGGCTCTGGCGAAGCCAGGGTTGGTACTACTCGAGCATATTCGAAGAATGTCGTAGTATACTTTCGACAATCCACAGCAACCATTCGGTGGGTTAAAAACTTGTTTGTCATTTGTTCCTTTTCATATTCGGGACAGAATTTTCTTTCTACCAAGCTTTTAAATTCTTCCCAGTTCATAGCATACGCCATCCTTCTTCCTTTTGATTGTAACACCGTATTCCACCATTCTAGCGCTCCTTCTTTGAAAAGGTTTGACGCATACATGACCTGATCATCCTGAGCACATTTACTTATGGCAATTACTGCCTCAGTTTTCTCTAACCAACGTAGTGCCGCCGTCGCTCCTTCGTTGCCTGCAAACTCAGATGGTTTACAAGCAAGAAATTCCTTGTAAGTGCAACCAGGCGTTGCAATTTTCATTTTCTTAGGGAGCGGCGCTGGTTGTGGTTCATTGTCAGGATTAACATGATCATTGCCTCCGTTTACGCTATTACTGAAGTTATCTTCAGAAATACGTTTGCTAGGAACGAGTTGTTGTGGTTCTATTGGATTTTTAACAGCAGCAACGATTGCTGGTATAGCGTTGGCTATCCCTTGAGCTATCATTGTTGGAATAGTGTTGGCTATCCCTTGAGCAACGATATTTTCTATATCCTGCCTAGTCATATATTGATCCCCCGGTTGTTGCTCAGAATCATTAACCTTATTAACTGGTTCATTATTAGCGTTTTCCATTTGACAACTAAGTTATAGATAAATAATTAGTATACAAGAAATAATCCAATATTACACTTAATTGCACATAATCACGTATACGAACAAAATTCGTAAAATTTCATGCTTCTATATGCAACTGTTCTATTATTTATCTTACACATACTGATTTTATTATTACTATTACACAATAACAGTTTCATAAATCCCCTATTCTTTTTGTCAACGATATTCTAGTAACTGTGTTCCCTCTTATCGTAGTTCCAGGAGATCTGTCCCCCAATCTCTTGGATCCTATTCCCAGTATCCATTATTTCTTCACCAAAGCGAAGTTCAGCCTTATTCTTGTTACTCATTGGTGGATTTGGTAAAGGGTCTAGATGGAACTTGAGGAAAAAGCTTATAGGGATGGTTTTGTAACTGTATTTCATTAATTAACCATTCGTTTATTTGCGAGTGGATTGAAGGGTTTGGAATAGATGGTTCTAAGTTCATTGGTAGTGGTATTTCAAGAGAGCGATTAAAAATAGTTTCATTAACAGGCTTAATAGTATTAGGGCTTGCCATTATAGAATCTAACTCTTCCTGAGATGGTAACTTTTCAATTTGCCTAGAACTTTCTCCAATTTCTATTTCCTTGGGCTTGGGTTTCTTGAGAGGTAAAGCATCGAATTCTATAGGTTCTTCTATATCTGGTATATACCTATTGAAATCTCTGGAAACTTCTACTCTTACTGGATAGAGATTTAAATTCTGAAGGGCCTCAGACAAGTTACTCATGCTGTTTAGCAAAAATAGACATAGTCAGAATTCATAAAATTTATAGAAAACTTTTTTTTAAATATTAGTTCATACTGGGTACTATTGAAATTTACATCATACGAGGTTTTATTTGAAAATTTTATGATTTTCTTGATAAGACTTCTAGATTGTAGATAATAAAGGTACTAATACTTGAACCAAATTATTTAAGAATTTGTATGACTTACTACATTGACTAGCATATAAAGATCTGCTCATACTGTACACAATTAGTCAGATAAATAAACAAATAATCACAAAATAACAATTAATGGAAATTAAGTATTTTCTAAATACTTAATTGGCTTAAATCAGTGGCTTGAGAAGTGGCTCTGATACCACCTTATTTCTGTCACGGCCCCCGACCCGGTTTGACCCGTTTCAGGAGCCGCGGAACAGAAATCCCGCGGTATTTAATTTAGGCGACAGCGGAAGTCTTTTTAAAACAGGATCTTTAGTATTTAAAACTGCTCATTATATAATTTAGGGATAAAACCCAGTAATTTACAATAATGTGATTTCCATGGAAATCTTTATTTTTATAACATGTTTCTTTATTTATTTACACTGAGCCACTTTTCTAAGCTGGTAGTGCTTCCTGGCACTTTTCTTTGCTCATAACAGATTACCTGAAACATGTTTGAAAAAGGTTTTGTCAGCGGGGAAATACTGAGTGAGTTCATTCAGTTTTTAGGAAATGACCCATAGTTATAAATTACAGCATAAGAGCGATTACAATGGTTTACATCTTTATCTTTATCTGGCTTTCTGCCACAATGGTGACAAGTCACAATGGTGACGATGGTCATACCACTATTAGGTTAATGAACTCTAATAGTGACGTTTCTCCCTAGTAGGTCAATGAACCTAACTGGGAGAAATAGTAATGTGCACAATACCCCACTAACCAATAAATCAAGATATCCACGACTTAGTCCCTGTAATTATAACACTTTGAAAATAATTTGGAGTATTGTAAAACAGTTGAAAAAAAAGAAGAATGACTCACATTGCAGATTTAACGAGCAGTGTATAAGCCTACTGATTAGCCTTGATTATTTCTAATCTAACAATAATGCACACAAAACAGGATTAGTGATCAATACAGCAGTTACGATAATTCCCCGAGATCAATTTTGACAATGAATGTCCAAGTGCAATACTTCGGCTCATTTATCAAAATGACAAACGATAAAGTATAGTACTTCAACTCGTATATCGAATTATCGACAACGACAAAGTACAATGCTTCGGCTCATTATCGAATTATCGACAACGATAAAGCATAGCCCAATGTGGGCGGCACTTAGACATTCTTTGAATGTATTGATTCCGGAAACTGAATCGTAATAGCGATCGAGTAATTACCCTGTTCTGCGGCAGCGATTCGATAATTGTGTGTGTGTGTTGGATTGTTTTGCTTATAACTCGACCTATGTAACTCCGCTTTTCGTCGTTTCAGTGCCAAAATTCAAGTCCCAACCCCTGCTATTTATACTGAGATTTTGACACCGTCGCGTAGCGCGAGGGGTACCCCCTTAGCCGTCGCGCTACGCGAGTGACCACCCTATTTTCATAGAGTAGCCCTTCGTGCGTGTAGGCTTGCTGTGTTGTCAGTTTCTTAAAATTCGATTTTTATAATTAGTTATGAAGATAATCGTTGGCTAGGGTTTATCCCCCCTTGAGTTTTAGGGGCCCTGATTCTGATTCTGAAAATTCTGAAAATTTTAGGGTTTGTGTAGAATCACTTGGGTGTCTCAATTAGAGTTTTCTTAATAGATAATTAACATCCTAATTAGGGATTTTAGTGACAGTTGTTACAACGTACACAGAGCAAAACGAAGCATGTTAATTATCGACATGGATCTATCGATACCAATGACTGCGGGTTGACTGCCCGAGGCAGTTCGCAATACATGATTACCACCGTAATCCATGCAAGTAATTGTCCTTAATAACCCCCGTGTGAACGGGTGCTGAGTCCAAACTATAGTACTATCGTCGTTAAGGCAGGTAGACAACATTCCACGTGTAAACATAACAACAAGCATTCATTTAGTCACGTAATACATGCGGTAACGGTTAGCGTTTAAAGTAGTTGAGTAGTGTGTTCGATTGTGATTTAGAATAAGTAACGTATGTAACACCCAAAAGTGCTAAAGCAAAAAGGGTTCGAGTATACTCACAGTGATTGATGGATTGAAGGGAGCACTTGAGAGTAGGGTTAGCCTGAATTGTTTGATAGCATAACGATAAGCAACACGTAAAACGGAAAACAAGTGTTGGAGGGTCAGACAGCTGGTCGATCGGACGGCTGACCGTTCGGCTTGACAGTCCGTTCGGACAGCTGTCCGGTCGGTCGGTAGGCCGATCGGATGGCTGTTCGAGTGGATTGTTTCTTCCTTTGAGAAGGATGTGTTTGTGTATGATGGTTTGACTTTTGAAGTTTTCGTTGTAGCATTAGAAAACAATGAAGCATCTTTACCTTTCAGGTCGGTCGATCGGACGGCTGTTCGATCGGCCGGCTAACCGATCGGTTAGGTACTTCAGCAGACAAGTCTTTAGCAGGGTGTCACCTGATCGGACGGCTGTTCGATCGGGTGGCACTCCAAGCGCATTGAACATGTTGAAAATCGATTAAGGGTTAAAGTATAGTATCTCATGATCCGAAGAGTAATCCGATCGGACGGTAGTCCGATCGAACAGCAATTCGTTCAATACTAGACCTCAATGAATTGTTCAAGTGTGGGACCATGTGCTAGCCGATCGGCTGGCCTGGTCGATCGGCTGACTGTCCGATCGGCTGGCTGTCCGTTCGGACAACAGTCCGATCGGTCAGCATCCTGACCTGATCAGCCTGTTCGTCTAACACTTGGCTGTTCTGATTGTTTGTCGCTATATCGAGGTGTTTTGACAACGAGTCGAACCATAGAACCCTCGTTCTTACTTGTTCCTCCTGATCGGACAGGAATCACCCAAATCCGGCCGGTGAACTGTTCGGAACGGAGTTTGACGTTTAACCCGAAATCGGTGAACCTCGTGGATAGAATCCGGATCTTGAGTCAAGCAACCACCGGAATGATTTGCAAATTGGCACAAGCTCCGTTTCTATCGGTTTTGAAGGCATTGAGTGTAAAAGAATTGAAAGAAAGTTGGAAAAACCATCTTTCATCCTTTTCACCGTGTAAATGTTTAGATCTATGAAAGATCCTTGTTTGTTTATGTGGAAATCGGCTAGATCCAAGTGATTCTTGGTGGATTGAAGCCAAAACATGAAGTTCTTCAAGAACACCATGATGGTATCATCCTAGAACACTTGAATCTTGATGATTTCACGGTTAGAAATCAAGATTCTAAAGATAGAAAGGTGTAGGAGTGCGTGTAGATCAAGAAAGTACAAGATTTAGGATGAAATCTTAACGGAATCGGAAGGAATCTGAGAAAAGGAGGGGAGCACGAGCTGGTCGGTCAGAGGTTGCCAAAAGTAGAAAGTTTGAGAGTGACAAGGGGTATTTATAGGATGCCATAAGAGGAAAGTGTTGGCCGATCGGTCAGGCAGCACAATCGGACAGCCTGTCCGATCGGACAGCAGTCCGATCGGCTGACTGTTCGATCGGCTGGTAGCCTGATCGTTCAGCTGCACGATTCGAGTGTTCGGTGCGACGATTTTTGATATTTCGATTTCGATTGAGGATGATGCGAGTACGATAGAGTTTCCTAATCAAATTACTTTTAATCCCAACCACTATATCTAACATACAATCATCTATATCTCGCGCTATCTCTTCTCCACCAATTATCATGATTCGATTTCGAGTGAGTTCGATTGAGTTTCGATTTCGAGTCGAGTTTCGATTGATTACCACACATAACATAAAGTAAACACGCACAAGTAACACATAAGGCACACACACACGTATAATAACACCAAGGTTGCATAATTCGAGTTTCGAGTTCGATGATGATTAGATCAGTTCGATTACTGATTAATTGACTTTATCGCATTGTTACTTCCTATTATTCACAATCGTAAAGCGGTTCGTATCGATAAATAAACTTCGATTAATTCGATTGCACTTAATACTCCACATAATACAACTAACGTACACATAAAATAGACTAACTACGGTCAAAGGAGTCAATCTTGACTTTGACTTTGACTTTCGAAAACACGGGGTGTTACAGCCTCCCCTTGTTTAGGGAATTTCATCCCGAAATTATGCTGAGAGCTGCACAACTCCGTGAATCACCTTTTGCTACTTTCTCTCTCTAGCCTTTCACTTAAACAACTGCGGGTACTTCGCCTTCATGTCGCTTTCGAGTTCCCAAGTGAACTCTGCGCCTCGTTTGCCTTCCCATCGGACTTTCACGATAGGAATGGGCGAGCGTCTGAGTTGCTTGGTTTGGCGATCCATGATTTCGACAGGCTTCTCCACGAAGTGTAGCGTTTCGTTTTTTGAAGGTCGTCGTGAAGTACAATTAGATCATGCTCAGCCAGGCACTTTCGGAGGTTTGACACATGGAAAGTCTGGTGGACGTTACTAAGTTCCTCCGGTAGTTCGAGTCTGTAGGCGACTTTTCCGATCCTTTCCAGAATCTTAAAAGGTCCAACATATCGAGGCGCTAGTTTCCCTTTCTTGTCGAATCTGACCACACCCTTCCAAGGTGATACCTTTAGGAGTACGTAGCCGCCAACGTCAAATTCCAGGGGCTTGCGTCTTCTATCAGCGTAACTTTTCTGTCTACTTCGAGCTTTCAACAAGTTGTCTCGGATTTGGAGGACTTTGTCAGTCGTTTCTTGCAATAGCTCAGGACCGGTTAATTGCGAGTGACCGATCTCGTGCCACACAATGGGCGATCGACATCTTCTTCCATATAAAGCCTCGAATGGTGCCATCTGGATGCTGGTATGATAACTGTTATTGTACGAGAATTCGACTAGCGGCAGGTATTTATTCCAATTGCCTCCGAAGTCTATGACACATGCACGGAGCATGCCTTCAAGAGTATAGATCGTTCTTTCAGTCTGTCCGTCGGTTTGAGGATGGAATGCGGTACTTAAGTTAAGCGACGTACCAAGAGCTGCTTGAAACGTTTCCCACAATCGCGAGGTAAACCGAGCATCACGGTCAGAAATGATGTCACGAGGCATACCATGATTACAAATGATCTCATCGGTGTAGACTTGGGCTAATCGTTCTACCTTGTAGTCTTCCCGTGTTGGCAAAAAGTGGGCTGATTTGGTCAAACGATCAACGAACCCAAATGCTGTCGTGACCTGATGACGTGGGTGGAAGCTTGGTTATAAAATCCATAGCTATACTCTCCCACTTCCATATAGGAATTGGGGGTTGCTCGAGTAAGCCAGAGGGCCTTTGATGTTCAGCCTTGACCCTTGCACAAGTCAGGCATCTTCCGATAGAGAGCGATATCCCTTTTCATGCCCGGCCACCAGTACTTGTAGCGAAGATCCTGGTACATTTTGTCGGCACCGGGATGAATAGAATACCTGGATTTGTGGGCTTCGTCCATTAAAATCTTTCGCAATTCGGTACGCTTAGGGATCCAAATTCGATCTAGAAAATAGAAGATCCCATTCGATTTGCTGACAAGCTGAGCTCCATCGTGATAGATTCTCTCCTTCTTCAAGGTGCGTTCATTAAAACAAGTATGTTGGGCTTCGCGGATGAGGGTTTCGAGATCGTGTTGGGATTGGGTATTACGAATGCTGAGCAAATAACTCCGTCTGCTGAGCGCGTCGGCAACGACATTTGCCTTGCCTGGGTGATAACGAATCTCACAGTCGTAATCATTGAGGAGTTCTACCCATCGGCGTTGACGCATATTGAGTTCCTTCTGATCAAAGATGTGTTGTAAACTCCTGTGATCGGTGAAGATCGTACACTTGGTACCATACACGTAGTGTCGCCAAATCTTTAATGCAAAAACAACCGGGCCTAGCTCGAGATCGTGGGTTGTATAGTTCTTCTCGTGGATTTTGAGCTGTCGAGAAGCGTAAGCTATAACCTTGTCTCATTGCATGAGAACACAGCCAAGACCAAGGTTGGAAGCATCACAGTAGACAATGAGAGAACAGGAGCATTGCAAAGCTTATGCTCGAGGGTTTGGAAAGCAGACTCTTGTTCAGTTCCCCAAACAAAAGACCTGTCTTTATGAGTAAGAGCGGTAAGCGGCACAACGATCTTGGAGAATCCTTCGATAAATCGTCGATAATAGCCCGCTAATCCGAGAAAAGAACGGACTTCAGACGGGTTCTTTGGCGTAATCCAACTCTTAACTGCTTCAATCTTCGCAGGATCGACATGGATACCTTGACTATTCACGATATGACCCAGAAACTGAACCTCTTCTAACCAAAATTCGCACTTGGAGAACTTGGCATAGAGTTGGTTCCCCTGGAGTAACTCGAGAACCAAACGTAGATGTTGCGCGTGTTCGGCTTTCGATTTGGGATAGATCAAGACATCGTCGATGAACACAATGACGAAACGGTCAAGATATGGCTTACACACGCGATTCATCAGGTCCATGAAAACTGCGGGTGCGTTGGTTAAACCAAAAGGCATAACAACGAACTCATAGTGGCCGTAACGAGTGCGAAAAGCGGTTTTGGGTATATCTTCTTCCTGAATGCATAGCTGGACATAGCCTGAGCGTAGATCGATCTTCGAGAAACACGTAGCACCTTGCAGCTGGTCAAACAAATCGTCGATGCGAGGTAAGGGATAACGGTTCTTGATGGTTAACTTATTCAATTCCCGGTAGTCGATGCACATCCTGAACGGCCCATCCTTCTTTTTAACGAAAAGGACTGGCGCGTCCCAAGGAGAGGTGCTCGGGCGAATAAAGCCCTTTTCAAGTAATTCCTGGAGTTGGTTCGAGAGTTCCTGCATTTCGGATGGCGCGAGTCGATAAGGGGCTTTGGCTACGGGGTTAGCTCCAGGAATGAGGTCGATACGGAAGTCGATATCACGACTTGGCGGTAGTCCAGGAAGATCATCAGGGAACACCTGAGGAAATTCACGGACCACTGGAACGTCGTTAACTTCGGTCTTCCTTTTCTTTTCATTCTCCGCTACTACAATGTTAGCCAAGAAAGCTCTGTATTCCTTGCGGAGATACTTGCTAGCTTGGACACACAACATGAGCTTGAGACCCTTCGAAGCAGTTTCGCCATAGACACATAGTAAATCACCATTCGCGAGCGAGAATCGAATCATCTTGTCGAAGCACACAACTTCAGCATGGTTTTCGCGAAGAAAGTCCATGCCTACTATGACGTCAAAACTTCCGAGTTGCATCGGAATGAGGTCGATTGGGAAGATGTGATTGTTGAGCTCGAGAGTACAATCACGAAGAATAGAATTAACAGCGACAGTTCTTCCAGTAGCGACTTCAACTTCGAATGATGAGGGGAGATAAGAGCGTTTACGACTAAGGAGCTTCTCGAATTCAAACGACACAAAGCAGTTATCGGCTCCGGTATCAAACAAACACGATGCATAAATACCATTTACAAGGAACGTACCATTAATCACGTTGTTGTCAGCCTGGGCTTGACGAGCATTGATGTTGAAGGTTCTGGCGCGTGCTGCTTGTTGCTGCTGCTGAGGCTGTTGCTGCTGCTGCTGGGGCTCTTGCTTCACAACCCTGTTCGGGCACATGTTTGCAAAGTGGATAGGGTCACCACATGCAAAGCAAAATCGAGCATTGATCGCGGGTGCCTGAGCCGCTTGTTGGCCTTGCGGGGCTGGGAGTAGAGCTTAATGAACAGTGGCAGGAGCTGCGATGTTACGGGGACCATAACGATAGTTGGCAATGAAATGACCGTATTGGTTGCAATGACCGCAGAAACGACAGGCAAGACCCACCTGATGATGATATGAGCATGTCGGGCAGAGCGGGTGGGGACCTGTGTAAGCACGCTTTGCTGGCGGCGCTTGGGTAACTGGTGCTGGTCGATGATGAGACTACTGCTGAGCCGGTACGACTTGCAGAGGAGCAGCAGTAGTAGTGACAGCACAGTTCTTGTTGCTGGAGCTGTTGTTGTTGTTGTGGTTGTGCTTCTTCTTGCGGCGTGATGACCTGGATGGTTGAGCAGTGGCGGTTTCGGCGGTCGGTGTAGTGGTGGCTTGGTGCAGAGACTTGGAGGGCTTATCCCAGAACCTAGCTTTTACTCGCTTGTCGTTGATCTCGGCGGCAAGCAAGTAAGTCTCTTCAATTGATGAGGTCTTCGTGGCATAAACAAAATCGGCAACACAATCGGGTAGAGCTCGAATGTACTTCTTGATGGCCATGTCTGACGTCTTGACTTGATCGGGACAGATGATGCTGAGCTGTTTAAAGCGAGCAGTTAGGGCTGCGTTATCTCCATCCTTCTGCTTAATGTTCCAAAACTCGTCCTCCAGCTTTTGGCGTTCGTGGGGAGGGCAGAATTCGTCCATCATAATGGCTTTCAGCTCTTTCCATGTCAGCTCATAAGCTGCATCATTCCCGCGTTTGTTTCGCTCGACCGTCCACCAGTCTAGAGCTCGGGACTTGAAGACGTCGGTTGCGTTAAGGGTACGGAGATTTTCTGGACAGCCGCTTTGGCGCAGAGTGACTTTGATGGAATCAAACCATTGAAACATAGTTGTTGGGCCATCTTCTCCGGTGAATTCCTTTGGTCCGCATGCCTTGAACTGTTTGAAGCTAAAAACAGTCTTGGTAGCATCTTTGGGAGCTTCGGTTCTCGACTCCTCAGACGATTTACTGACGTTTTCATAGACATCGCTCACAGCTTTTGCTACTTGTTTGGCGATGATAGCAGCAAGACGTCTGTCTCTCTTCTCTTGGCGAGTAAGTGGGGTTCGGTGTCCAGATGACGACATGGTCTGCAACAGACATCGTCGTAGGTCTCAGACACATCAAAATCGAATCTCACCTCACACGTCTACTACTTACTAAAGCTCAGGAACACGTTGAAACACGCATCGCATAAACACATAGGCACATAACCACAGATTCACGTAATCACAGAAGCACATAAGCACGTAGGCACGTAGAGCACAGAGACACATACACACAGAAGCACATACACATTTAATCACAGATGCAGTCAGAATACAGAAATCTATCATTTAAAGCTCGCGTGTCGTCCGCATATATCGGTCGTGTATAGTATATCGAGTAGTATAGTATAATCGTATATCATAGCATAATATAGTCTAGATTCGCAGCGACTTGTTAGCGCATTGAGATAGAAGAGCAATGCGAGTCGTGTGTGTCGATCGGAGTGATAGCAAAATCGAATAATCCTCCAAAAATTTTAAACATGTAAACAGATAAGTACACATAACATACATAAAATCGACGATATATTAGAGTCAGCAGTTGCGGACTCAGAATTGAAACACATAAAAATCGAGAAATAGATTGTCTGCGGCTATTAGACATCGACTACCCAAAACGATTCGACTATTCTCAATAGACTTGTCGTCACATTTCGACTTTCGGGATCGTGTTTCTGCCTCGATTCTTGGGCATTCAGCACGTATTCCCTAGGTCATACTCGCGAGTTCAGGTCGTTGGAGTCCGTCGAGGCTTTGGTGAGAGTTTTGGTAAAATCACGGGCAAACCGGCAAGGTTAGGGTTTCACCCCTGGCTTAACAACTTTCCGTTGATTTTAGTAAAATAGAGGAGATTATTCATCAAAATATGGATTTCACTCCTGATTTGGTATAATTCTCCCGTTGAACAAGCGTTCGTTATTGAAAAAGCATAATGAAGAGATCATTGATAAGTTGATAAAACAACACTGATCCAACAATTTAGTCGAGAGTTTGCGGTTTCCACACCTAATCTTAACTAAATCGCCTTCTCATTATTGGAAATTCGAGTGCGGTGATAGTGTAGTGTAGGCGAGTTCTGCTATTTCTCGCTTGGTTTGTTGGTTCCTAACGATAGTCTAGGTCTCTAAGACATCGACCCGGACTAGGTCGTGTCTAGCCTAATTCCCTATAGTTATGGCTCTGATACCAATCTGTCACACCCCAACCGATGGCGGAATCATCGGGGCGTGGCACTGAGCGAAACATATTGTCCAGAAGTTTCCATAACAACTATCATTACTATTCAATTTATATAATACGTCCCATACCGTACCTCAAATAGCAAACAAACTATTACAGATAACATCTAGCCAAATATTCTGTTCCGACAACTCAGATTTAAATATAAATACAGCAATTGTTTATCTGCTTCAATAGACCCATAATTTGACCACTACAGACAACTATTTGTTGGGCTCTAGAGCTTTATTCTAGCCTCGCTTTCCTAGCAGATAAGCATCTTAAACACATGTCACATACGTTAAAATAAAGTCAATACATAAAATGTAAAGGTGAGCATACAAGTTTGATAATATCATATAGAGTTCGAAATAGTTTACGCATAACCAGCACGTACACAGAGGAAAACGAAGCATGTTAATTATCGACATGGATCTATCGATACCAATGACTGCGGGTTGACTGCCCGAGGCAGTTCGCAATACATGATTACCACCGTAATCCATGCAAGTAATTGTCCTTAACAACCCCCGTGTGAACGGGTGCTGAGTCCAAACCATAGTACTATCGTCGTTAAGGCAGGTAGACAACATTCCACATGTAAACATAACAACAAGCATTCATTTAGTCACGTAATACATGCCGTAACGGTTAGCGTTTAAAGTAGTTGAGTAGTGTGTTCGATTGTGATTTAGAATAAGTAACGTATGTAACACCCAAAAGTGCTAAAGCAAAAAGGGTTCGAGTATACTCACAGTGATTGATGGATTGAAGGGAGCACTTGAGAGTAGGGTTAGCCTGAATAGTTTGATAGCATAACGATAAGCAACGCGTAAAAAAGAAAACAAGTGTTGGAGGGTCGGACAGCTGGTCGATCGGACGGCTGACCTTTCGGCTTGACAGTCCGTTCGGACAGCTGTCCGGTCGGTCGGAAGGCCGATCGGATGGCTGTTCGAGTGGATTGTTTCTTCCTTTGAGAAGGATGTGTTTGTGTATGATGGTTTGACTTTTGAAGTTTTCGTTGTAGCATTAGAAAACAATGAAGCATCTTTACCTTTCAGGTCGGTCGATCGGACGGCTGTTCGATCGGCCGGCTAACCGATCGGTTAAGTACTTCAGCAGACAAGTCTTTAGCAGGGTGTCACCTGATCGGACGGCTGTTCGATCGGGTGGCACTCCAAGCGCGTTGAACATGTTGAAAATCGATTAAGGGTTGAAGTATAGTATCTCATGATCCGAAGAGTAATCCGATCGGACGGTAGTCCGATCGAACAGCAGTTCGTTCAATACTAGACCTCAATGAATTGTTCAAGTGTGGGACCATGTGCTAGCCGATCGGCTGGCCTGGTCGATCGGCTGACTGTCCGATCGGCTGGCTGTCCGTTCGGACAACAGTCCGATCGGTCAGCATCTTGACCTGATCAGCCTGTTCGTCTAACACTTGGATGTTCTGATTATTTGTCGCTATATCGAGGTGTTTTGACAACGAGTCGAACCATAGAACCCTCGTTCTTACTTGTTCTTCCTGATCGGACAGGAATCACCCAAATCCGGCCGGTGAACTGTTCGCAACGGAGTTTGACGTTTAACCCGAAATCGGTGAACCTCGTGGATAGAATCCGGATCTTGAGTCAAGCAACCACCGGAATGATTTGCAAATTGGCACAAGCTCCGTTTCTATCGGTTTTGAAGGCATTGAGTGTAAAAGAGTTGAAAGAAAGTTGGAAAAACCATCTTTCAATCCTTTTCACCGTGTAAATGTTTAGATCTATGAAAGATCCTTGTTTGTTTATGTGGAAATCGGCTAGATCCAAGTGATTCTTGGTGGATTGAAGCCAAAACATGAAGTTCTTCAAGAACACCATGATGACATCATCCTAGAACACTTGAATCTTGATGATTTCACGGTTAGAAATCAAGATTCAAAAGATAGAAAGGTGTAGGAGTGCGTGTAGATCAAGAAAGTACAAGATTTAGGATGAAATCTTACCGGAATTGGAAGGAATCTGAGAAAAGGAGGGGAGCACGAGCTGGTCGGTCAGAGGTTGTCAAAAGTAGAAAGTTTGAGAGTGACAAGGGGTATTTATAGGATGCCATAAGAGGAAAGTGTTGGCCGATCGGTCAGGCAGCACGATCGGACAGCCTTTCCGATCGGACAGCAGTCCGATCGGCTGACTGTTCGATCGGCTGGTAGCCTGATCGTTCAGCTGCACGATTCGAGTGTTCGGTGCGACGATTTTTGATATTTCGATTTCGATTGAGGATGATGCGAGTACGATAGAGTTTCCTAATCAAATTACTTTTAATCCCAACCACTATATCTAACATACAATCATCTATATCTCGCGCTATCTCTTCTCCACCAATTATCATGATTTGATTTCGAGTGAGTTCGATTGAGTTTCGATTTCGAGTCGAGTTTCGATTGATTACCACACATAACATAAAGTAAACACGCACAAGTAACACATAAGGCACACACACACGTATAATAACACCAAGGTTGCATAATTCGAGTTTCGAGTTCGATGATGATTAGATTAGTTCGATTACTGATTAATTGACTTTATCGCATTGTTACTTCCTATTATTCACAGTCGTAAAGCGGTTCGTATCGATAAATAAACTTCGATTAATTCAATTGCACTTAATACTCCACATAATACAACTAACGTACACATAAAATAGACTAACTACGGTCAAAGGAGTCAATCTTGACTTTGACTTTCGAAAACACGGGGTGTTACATGTTCTGCCTTCTATTGAAGAGGAACAGATGGCTTACAATGTTATTCTTAAGAATAAAGAGGTAAATGTTCTAAATTTAACTAATATTTTTCATCTGTAGGATGTATTGTTTGGGATATCCTTTCCTGCTAGGGTTTATGATTTTCTAAATTGACTTCTATTTAAGCTTGAAATTGAGAGAGCAAATCTATACACTCGACATTATAGTATGAATATTAACACTAAACATGTCATAAGCTTGCATTCTTATAACTTGGTTAAATAATACCAATATGACATGCTTGTACACAACAATTCTGGTAAATTTTACTTTATATATGAAGCATTGTAGAATGAAAAATGAAGCATGATTCCTTTTTTTCATATATCTTCATTCTCTGTTGCAAGTGTTAGTAAGTGTTTGTCAGTTTATGCGTATATTGATCATAATATGGTTTTCAAGAAGATGAATATTGGTGATTTTGAGCTTGGAGATTATCTTGGTATGGATTGACAGGTTGCAGAAATAGATAGATGGATGGAACAAGAAACCAAAGCAGAAAAAACATATTCAGAAGCTTTTGTTACTTGGTGTATAATACTTCTTCACAGAATAATTTTCATTGTTTTTGGTTTATATTCTTTCATGAATGTGCAAACTGGATTTGCTTTTGTGTAGGTGCTGGAGAGTAGATCATGTAAAATTTCTTTATTTTTCACTGAATTATTGCCTTCATTTATAGTTTTCAGTCACATTGTTGTGCTTCCTACTTAAAAAATACCATTACAACCTCCAACTTACTGCGTTTTGGATATATTGATGATGGACAATTGCAGAATCAGATGATTAAATGTAAAATAAACGGGTTGCATGAGATTATGTTTGATGGTAACATTTTAATTACATACATAAAGTGAACAGTGAGTACATTCTTGTGATGAAAAGGAGATAAACTTTGTGAAATATAAGTAGAAGTTTTTAAATATAGGTTAAAAGTAAGGACAATTAGGTAATTTAATGCATCTTTTGATAAACAGTTCTTTTTGTAGGTAATAACAGTGATTATACGATGTCGGACGTGCAGGGTTAACTCGAACTTGTAGAGAATCGTTGTTGTGCTCACCTTTGCTTACACAGCCTCGCGTCTACCTCATCCTCTTTGTAATATTTTGCTTTTCAGATTTCTTAATTTGAAGCCTTCAAAGGTGTCACCGCTGCTCCACCATACCGCTGCCGCACACCATTGTTTCTCTTCGTCGGCTAATCAATATCAGGTTTTTAATACTTTTTCCTGCACGTTGTCGTTTCTCTTTTGTTGTAGACAATTTCATGTTTAGGTCAATTTTGCATTTATTATAATGGCTCCACTTTAACATCTTTTTTCCTGGTCATGGCTGCATTTTGAATAACTTCATGAAAGTCGTCAGATATTTTACTTCGAAGGAGTCGATTCCGATTATGTTTGAGAACCTGAGGAATCTTAAGTTTAAGAGTTCAGAGAGCAACTCATTCACTTGCAGGTGCTTAATAATGTTTAATTTTATTGGATAATATTCCAGTTAGCGGTGGCATTGGGTTTGTGGGTTGAATTGATGAGCTTGTGTCAAATACATCAACCCGTATAACCCAAATACAGTATTTAACGAGTATGAAGATCACAACTATGCTAGGACTGAGTATTGCAATAGAATCGGTTAGTAGTTTTATGTTGTTCATATTCACACACACTCATTAATTTCTCTTACCATCCCTCTCATAGTCTCATTTATATATACAAACATCTATCTGTGTGTATATATATTTCTATCTAATGATAATCTATTGGGTTTCTAAATTGTTGAATGTTATTTTTATTATAAGTTTGTATCATGTTGCTTTATTTGAGTAATACTTGAGTTTTCAGGTGGAACTTAAAGAAGGTTCTTTAGACTAGTTCACAAATGATATGGAGCCCTTCTTGAGGAAGTAAGGGATGCTTGTACGGTTGTGTGAAGGTTTGCATTTTCTCTTTCTCTTTAATCACTTTCTCCAAAAGTATAATTTTTATTGAAACAATATTGGTGCTTGATCTTATTTAGCACACCGAGTCAGGGGTCTCATTGGAAGCAACCTCTCTATTCCTACGGGGTAGAGATAAGGTTGTCTACATCTTACCCTCCTCAGACCCTACCTTAGCTGTGCTATTAGTGGGATTTACCGAGTATGATGATGATGATCTTATTTAGCACACCAATTCTTTCATAAAAATGAACATCTTGGCCCTATAATCTGACCCTTGCATTCTGCGTAAAAATTACCTGTCACCTGACCCTTGACCCTTCCATGCCTCTTTATGCTACCTCTATGTATGATTTGCAGTTTATTTCTTATGTTGCTCCTTTTGATATGAAATAGGTGTGGTGGAACATGTCGGATACTTTGTTGTATGTGAGGAGGGTAATTCCATATCGCCTGAGGTGTCTCACATATTGGTCAGTATCGCGCGTTTTAAATGACTTTTCTGGTTATATATATAGTTAGTTATTAGCGTCTCGTAATACGTGGTCATGATTTTGATGTAAATGTGACGTTTAATATAGATGAAGATGGCTACATCACTTGAGACACGTTGTGTAAGTTATATTAAATTGTGTGCTCTAGCTTTAAAGTAGTTATATGACATGGTTGTTTTCGTGAGACACGGTGCGTGTTTGGACACCTTTTATTGCTGGAAATATGTAATAGAATATGCAAATCCCACCAGAAATATAGTAATTCTACTCCTGTTTGGTTAGAATATGCAAATCCCACCGGAAATATAGTAATTCTACTCCTGTTTGGTTATGTTGTATCCGATTTATTTTGTTACCTGATTAGATCTCAATGGTGTTAGAATTAGATCCCATGTTTGGTCCTGAGAAGTGTGTTAGAAATATATAAACTTCGTGAACTTTTTTTTGAACGACAAAGAATCTCACGTGTAAACTCACCATACTCGGGGTTATGTCCAAAGTCGACTCCTCGACCGCCATGAGACCCCCCTCCCATGCGCGGGAACCGGATAGAATCCGTAAACCCTCGCCCCCATCAGGTTCGAATCCAGGATTAAAGACCCGATTCGTCCCCTTCGCCCAGAAGTTCCTCGAAAATGGCCTAAGCGAGAATTTAACATGTGTCTCCATTAGAGAGGGCAAGCCAATTTACCACTAGACCAAGTTGTCAAGACCTTCGTGAACTTTTTTTTATTATTTATTTCATGTATAAATGAAATTTTGTCACGTATCTTCAGTTTTTTTTTAAAAGTGGATTAGGCTTATAATTTTCAAGACATTATGATAACACATATATTACAATGGATATACAAAATCTGGTTGTGTAGCTCTCGGACTAGAGGTAGAATCTTGTGAAACATTGGTTATTAATTTTCTTTAAACAATCTAGATACAAAAAACAATGATAATAAACATTCGTACAAGAAAACAAATAAGTTTCCAACTAAATTATGTACAAATAGCAATCAATAATTGAAAATTATTTAACTATAACCATAAGTTATGATCAAACTAATGAATAGTGCTTTCATTATTTTGTTGTCTCTAATTTTGAGACGAAATTGTTTTTAGTGAGTAAAGTGTTGAAATACCCGTAATCATGGTGTGGTATAACATTACCTTTGAGGACACAATTTATTTTAAGGGGAGTAGAATTGTAATATGGATCTAGAAGAATTAACACATTCGTAAGCTTGATCAAATATTATCGAGAAAAACCGAGCACTTTATTAAATAGATATATTGATGTGTATGTGTTATTAAAAAATAAGTAAATGAACATGTATTGATGTATAATAATAATAATAATAATTTTTTGAAGTTAATCAAATTATTATTCAAATAAATGAAAGGAAAATTACAAAGAGATGGAATTAGGAACTTGAAGTTAGAAATAATAAATAGAATTCAAGTTGTCTGGTACATCGATTTGTTTCCGGTCTTGAATGAGGGAACCATCTCAAGCATTCAAGAAGCCGTCATTGGCATAATCCATGGAAACCTTTTGAGTTATTATAAGAAATCACTGGCCTAAATCTTCGCAACTCATCATATTATTCGCCGTATACCACATAGTTCTCTCTCTGTTTTTTTCCAACATCGACGACCGACACCGTGACAACCACCAAAATCAACATTCAAATGGTAATAGTTGTAACCGGATCGAAATGTTGTAGAATGCCCTCCTAATCCATTTCGTTCATCAACCTC
Source organism: Helianthus annuus (assembly GCF_002127325.2). Lineage (NCBI taxonomy): Eukaryota > Viridiplantae > Streptophyta > Magnoliopsida > Asterales > Asteraceae > Helianthus > Helianthus annuus. The sequence continues at coordinate 166,704,332 of NC_035442.2, forward strand.
GAATTACACGGTAGCTTATAAACGTCACCAATGTTGCGCACCATCACCACTCCTTACCGTCGAATTTGCTTCGTTTTATGTTCAAGGTAAGAAGTATGACTTTTAAATCGATTGTTAGAACTATTATACGAAACCCAAAACCCAAGATCTATTAACGAACCTGCAACCAGATGTTAACAACGTTTGAGTACCGCAATGTAAAGTGTCGCCCCACCGCATCGCGCAGGCACTCTACTTGTGTTCTTTTAAATACGGTGGTGTTTGCTTAAACACATTATGAATATGTTGTTTTTATAGTCAAAATGAATGAATTGTTGCTGCAAGGAAATAGCTTGATCTTGACTTTTTTAAGTCAAATAGTCCTTTTAGATCACACATTCAAATTACCTACTCTCATGTGTTGTTATGAATGTTCTGGGCCTTTATTGCCAGATTTTTGACAGTTATGGGCTTTCAGTAGTATTTTTTTTTAAGAACAATTTAATTATTAAAATTAGTTTTATTATTTTGAAAAACCTGGATTGTGACGGGTATGAAACTATCTCCCCATCTTCACATGAAATTGAGTTTAGATACCAATTTGAATATTTGAATTTAGTTATATAACAAGCTAAACTATTGTTTTAGATTATTATTTCAGTATTGAATTTCTGTAATCTCATATTACATATATGAATAATTATTAAAATGATCAAAGTTGTAACTTATTTTCAAATTTATCGAAATAAATTTAACGTTTTAAATATAAACATTTGATTTACTAATTAGTTCCACCGTTTGGGTTTTGTGAAGCAAAACGTCTTGAAAGAAAAACTGCCTAAACTTGCTTCATTTTAATAAGCTTTTGTTTTCTTATGGTGTCGTATAATTTGATCAAGATGATTGTAGAGTTTTAACATTTTACAAACCATGGGTTGGCTGTGTAGCCCTGCATGTTTCTATTGTTTTCGCGTAACTTCATGTATGTGATCATTTTATTGGCATAATAACTTGGTTGTTTTTGTGTAACTTCACATATATGGTTATTTTATTGGCATAATAACTTGGTTGTTGACTATCGTGCCGTTTATTATCAAACTTTCCTACACTAAACCATCATGTCATGTGGCAACGCCACTAACCATGGGAAGTAGAGACTTCTTGCAGTTACTAATTGTTGGTCTACTCTTTCACCAAGTGGTATAACAAAGAACAAGTAGCTCTTTCATACTTTATACCTATCTCAAGCATCAACCGAGAGAAGTATAAGAGAAATGCGACATTTGTTTCATTTCGAAATATTATATGTAACTTATCATTTTAAATATTTGACATTATGTAAACCCATGTAGCACACTTGTTATGTCAACTTACTATTTAAGAAATGCCTTTTAAGTTGGATCTATAGCACATTTGCCTATGTCTGGTTGGTTTAGTTTTAGATGAGCTCACACTAACTCTTTTAAGTACATACCTTATTCTTATAACTTCAAATATTATAAATTGTGTTAGTATAACTACAATAGTAATGCCCAATATATAGGTATATATTTTTAGTGGCAATCTCATGTGTTTGAAAGACATATGAGAACCAAATTAAAGTATACACACAATTTAACTACGTGGTTATTTCAACACGATTAAATATTATGTAATTTACTGTGATTAACCCGTGTAACATATGGGTACTTAAACTAGTTCCATAATAAAAATATATTCCAAAAGTTGATCCATAATAAAACAATAACCCATTGATTGATCAATGTGGATTGTGGATGAAGTTTGATAGATATGGATTGTGGGCTTAGGTTTTACTGAGAGGGTAAATCGTCATCTTTTTTGGTCCATAAAAATTAAAAGTCCAAATTTTAAACTTAGGTGATATAAAACAGTATAACTCAATTTACTACTGATACAACTTCTTTACCGTTCCCTTAGTTTATCGATATAATTCGTGCCGGACAAACTTCCAGCGTCCGATTTAACCGGTTTAGTTGGCCGATTTAAACCGATTTATAAAACCTTGACTAGAACCCAAAAAAACTGTAAATTGGACACTCTAGATTTAAGAGTAGGCCTCGTAAAACTAAAAGATAAACAGTACGTACTTTTGTGAGTATCTGGCACCAATCATAGACATAACGTGGACTACGAATGCTCATTGAGCTAACACGTGTTACATATTAGAATTTGTTATATAATTTTCCAACAATATATCTGTCTCAACTCTCATGTGACGATAACATTATTATGTGAAATCACATCACCATCTCGTGATTTCTATCAACAATGCCCAGGCTTTTATGCGAGGTGCACCCGTCCCTATCGGTTAGTATTGTATTTTTTCAATTTTGTTAGAAATTTTTAAAATTATATAGATACATCTTCGTCAATTATTTTGTCTAAAATTCTCTGCCCCTACCAAATTTATAGTTTAAAAAAATTATACATATTTTCGCATTGAGTTAAAAAACGTAAAGAATAGGGCTATTAATAATTTTTTGTAATTATTTTTAGGAATATTGGATTTTAATAATCTTAATTATTCGTCATTGGCCGCCAACAGTCTCAACTTCAAAAATAACCACTGACAGTCCCAATTATTGACACATTGGCCACGAATGGACCCTGACTAACAGAACCATAATGTCGTTAGTCTCCGGTCGCCGGAAAACCGTTTTTGACTAGAAAAAGGATTCTAAAGGTTCGATCTAAAGTTACAAAGAGGTTTGGGACGGAAATTCCGGCCAAAAAAAGTTTTCCGGCGAAAAAGGAGTTTTCTGGCGACTTCAATAATTGGGACTTTTACTAGAAAAAAGGTTACTAAAGGTTTGTAATAAGGTTAGAAAGAGGGTTGGGATAAAAATGTTGAGTTTTCCGGCCAAAAATGAGTTTTCCGGCCAAAAATGTTTTTCCGGCGACCGGAGACTAACGACGTTACGGTTCTGTTAGTCAGGGTCCATTGGAGGCCAATATTTTAAGGTAGTGTTTGGTATGCAGGAATGAGAGGTGTAATGGAATGGATGATTACGAGGAAATGAAGAAAAAGGTGTTTGGTTGGTCAATGGAATGGAATCACCCATTCCAAAATGCATTCCATTCCCTCAAAATCATTCCTTCCACCCCCCATGTTTTTTTTCCATTCCATCCCATCTTGCACCATTCATCAACAACACTACAACCCACCACCTTTGCCACAACCCACCACCACCACCACCACCACCCACCACCGACGCCAACGCTGCCATCCGCCACCACCTCACCCCGACAGCCACCGCCGCCGCCGCCACCCACTCGCCACCGTTATCACCCACAGCTGCGACCAACCGCTAACGACACTCGCCGCTGCCGCCGCCCACCACAATCGTCAACAACACCACCACCACCACCAACACCAACCGCCACCTCTACTGCCACCCACCACCAACGACCACCTTGCCGCCACCACCACTCGTCGTCGCCGCCGCACTGCCACTCGCCGCCACCACCAACACCCATCGCCGCCGCTGACACCCACCACCGCCACCTATAACCAGCCACAATCATTACCACCGGCCACCACCACCACCACCACTCACCGCTGATTTTATTACTCCGTTTTTCTTGCCTACCGAACAATACACAATAATAACTCATTCCATTCACACATGGTAACCAAACAAGACATGGAATGGTAATGATCCATTGCATTCCCTCGTCCATTCCATTACGTCGTCCATTCCATTCCTTCGTCCATTCCATTACCACATACCAAACAGACCCTAATAGTTGGGACTGCAAGTGGTTAATTTTGAAGTTGGGACTTGTAACACCCCAAAAGTCGTATATGTAAATATGACGAAATAAGTATTTATGAATATAATTGTCGTTAGAATGGTAAATAGAATTATGAACCTAGTTAAAGGGGTTAAATTGTAAAGAATGGAAAGATAAAAATATAAAAATAAAAATTAAAACACCAAACACACATCTGGGCATGTGTGGGTGTTCGACCAAAGAAGAAGAAGGAAGGGGTTTCCCCTCTCAAACCCTAAATCGATAAATTGAATGGATTTTTTGCCAAAATCGGATTGCATGAACCTTAGTAGTGATCATCTAAGCAAGATTTAGCCAAGGTATGTTTCAATTTTCAGTTTTGGTGAACAACCATTAAGTGGGTGTTGATGAATATGTGAATTCGATCTGAATTAGGATGAATGCTTGCAAATGTTATCATGTTTAAGTTGAATAATGGCTGAATTTTAGTTATCTTGGCGATTTAGGATGAAACCCTATGTGTATGCGTATGAGAAAGATTGTGATGAACATGTGTATGTTGGTAATTTTGATTATGTTGATACACTAGATGTTATGTAGTAGGGTTTGATAGTAAACATGATGTTGAATTTGTGGACATTGTGATCTTGTTTGAATAAATTGAATCATGAGATGAATATTGGAAAGAACATGCTTAAACTACTTGTAGTATGTGCTTAGAATATAGTATCCACACTAAGTGTATGATGAAATGTCTAGGTGAAGTTAGAATGTGAGATATTTAGAAAAGATTTGGTGAAAACAAAATCTGTCCAGAAAGTTACAGCCAACTTTAATAGGCTGTAACCAGATCAAATCTTATAAGAAACAGATGTTTATTGAGTTTGTGATGAACTTCCAGGAAAACCTTTCAAACCCAACTGGAATTGCATTTTTTCGACGAAAAATGAACGTTTTATGAATTTTTCCGTATAGAAGGTTCAGGCTGCGTTTTCTGGCAGAGTTTGCATCCCATTACGAATGTCATAACTCGATTTAGGAATTGATTTATGATCTCAAATTTTTACTGTAAGTAGCTTCAGGTGATTCCAAAAATCTCCAACTGGAATTTCGTCAATCGGATAAACGAGGAATTTTAAATGAATTTTTCCGTAAGCTGCATTCAGAAGTGACGAATCAGATTGCAGCTTAGTAAATGAATTTTTATAAATTTTTGGTAGAGAGTTAGACTCTAAAAATTTAACACAATGATAACCCCTTCGAGGGGCACGTCACTTAAAAAGATTGTAATTTTTGCAAGCTCGTAAGTACAGTAAACGGACGTCACAAAACAGCCTTTTTTTTCAGTGAATTGAGCTATACCTGTTAGTGAATGATTGATTAATGAAAGTAATGTGACTAAGTGGTTATATGTTTATAGGATTGGAAGTGTGTATGATTGACAGTTGACTTTTTAGAAAGTCGACAAGGTATAAATAATAAGGTTAGACTTCCTAACACTATTGTGAGAATAAGGAGATCATGTGAATATTTGCTAGATTATTATATGACGTACATGACGGTAAGTTGAATTGGTTATGTTATGAATGATGTGATAATGGATCTATGCCATATTATGTTAGCAGTTGCCTACTAGTAATGGTCTATGGCATTACGAATTGTAAATTGTATGTATTGTTATGTAATCATTGGTAATTATGCATGTATGAATGTATTTGATTTAATGTATGGTGGAATGTGTACTATAACACGCATATGTGGTATATAGAACCATGTGTAGAATTTCTCGATGTATGAATAAAGTAATTGATAATATGAGTTATAACGTTTGCTAATAATGACATGTAAACGTGGACATGAAAGGATAGGTACATGCCATTTTGGGCGCGAACTCGGGAGGCAACGAGACGAACATATGGAATACGTATCAACTACTTACGGGTCAAGGTAAGTGCTTCTTGCACTTAATAGTTGTATGCAGGAACATAGGTTTATTGTTTGCAGGTTCTTGTACTTGTATACGTAGAACATCTTGTGGTTTAATGTGAAACTTATAAGAGAATATTAAAGTATGAAATGTTAAATTGGAGGTATTCATAGGAGAATACCACGGGCAAGGGAATCATAACCCACGAGTATGGTAAGTATCTATATCATAGATTTGAAACTATTTAATTGGTAAGATGAATTCAAGTCATGGGTACATGACTTGCCTGGTGATTATTATGCTTTTTTTTTTAAACTAAGGGTAGAATTTTAGATGTGTTGATAACGGTTAATCTAATAAAGGGTTGTTGACTTATTAAAAGTCAAATTAGTACGTGGCTTCCAAACCACAATCTTAATAAATGGGATGCTTTGGATTAAATAAGTACATATGCATATGATTCCAAGTTGTGTACAAATATCATAACCATAATGTTTATTTAGTAAGTGGATTAGATTACAGTGGTAACTGGTTAAACTACTGTCTCTAGTTATTTAACTTGGGGTAAGCAAGTAGATTTGGGTCACTTGATCCACATGAATGAAAAAGATTTGGATTCTGGCTAAATAAAGCATTAATGAAATCTTTGGATCTGTTAGAAATAAATATTAATGGTCTAATAGTTGAATGAGATTTTTATCACAGGTGGCTTAATTGTGAATTCTAGTGGAGGTTGATTCACAAGTTGGAAGCGATAGTTGACTATGAAATTAATGGAGTCGAGTTCGTTGGAAGTTTGTGAAAAATATAGATCAGAATCCACCTATTTGAGTTATCTAATATATATATATTATATATAGAACTCATAACGTGCATGTTGGGTTTCAGGTATAATGGGAACTAGAGGTTCGCGGACTGATGAATGGAACAAGGTTTGGTGACAAATCCGAGATCGGGTCAGCAATGTCGGTTCGTCCATCCGTCAGGTTATATCCCCGACTTAGACGGGTCATCATGTTTTACTTGCCTTTTTAGGCATTCGGTAGTTTTAAACCGTGTAAGCTTCACGAGTCAGACGTAGTGTCTTGTTTTGTTTATGTTCAAGTTTAGAGTTGTAAAATGGATTGTAAACAGGTTTTGTTACCGTAACGGTTATCCATATTACGAACGGGTCATGCCGAAATTTTATAAAAATTGGCATGAAATATGTAAGTGTTTAAATGATGGTAACTATCAAATGAAAGTCAAGACACTATAATTGTTTCTAGAAATTGAAGCTAAAAAAAGGGCCTACATTCCGCATAGTAAGAATGTTTAGAAAATTTATGGGCGTTACAGGACTGTTGGTGGCCAACGACGAATAGTTGGAATTATTAAAATCCAATATTCCTTATTTTTAAACTTAACGCGAGTTTAAATAAAGTCTAAAACTAGTTTTTATATAAATGAAACTTGAAGGTTCAAATTTAGTTTTTAATGTGTAAGAACGATTCTTTTCAAATTTAGTTTTTTTATGTGTAAGAATGGTTCTTTTGAATAAATGAAGATTATTTAGTTTTATTTGGAGTTATTATTGTTTGAACCGACCTGAATCGATAGCCGACCCGAACATATAACTCAAAGCATTGCAATAGGAAAAAAATTTTGATCCCATGACTTTTTGTCTCTATGAAACTCTTGGTTAAGCTCCACCACTATCTATGTCCCCTACCTTAAAACACGGTTATATATTATTATCTTTTAGGGGAAAATTTTTTTTGGAGGAATTTTAACATTTGGTTCTGGAAGAGAGCGCGTGGCAGTGATGAAATAGTCGAAGAATGACACAAAGACACGTGTTTAACGTGGAGTATAAACATGTAAATATAAATAGAGAAGAGACTTGATGTTCTTTAAATATTGTTTATATAAAATTTAAAATAAGAACATCAGTCGTGGAACCAGACTTTTATGTTAGGGTTTGCAGTGTAACTTTTATATTCACAAAAATTATTTATTATATATCTATTAAAAATAGAAGTCAATGAATAGTAATAATGAATAGTAACTACTCAATAATGTTATTGTATATATACATGTTTTATTTCACAATTTGATACACTTGAACATTTGTTAAAGTGGTTGGTATAGACTTTATAATACGAATGGCGCCAGTTCGAGCCCTCTTGGCTCTTTTTCACTTCCCTTTTTTGAGAAGGTGCTTCATCTTCTTGGCCAGTGGTTTTCACAAAACCATTTACACACCCCCACATAAAATCCTAAACCATCTATCTGCCCTTCATTTTACACTTACATATAAACCCTAGAGAGGATGAGAGTGGGAGAGATATGTAGATGTCTAGAGATAGAAAGAGAGTTTGCGAGAGAGAATTGATGCATGTGAAGTGTCGTATAGTTTTTAATGTATATTTTAAGCCCTTTAACACTTTTTAGCCAAGTTTTAAATTTATAAAACACGATATTTACTAACACTAAACACACATATGAGCAAGTGCACCCATCCTGAGCGTAGTATAGTGTTGGTAAGATACCGAGGTCGTCCAAGGACACAAGAGCTTTTAATACCGGTTTATCCTCAACGTCTAATCAAATCAAAAGTTTAGAAAAAGGTTTTTAAACTAGAAAAATAAAACTAACTAAAATGTTGAAAAATAAAATAAAAATAAAAACAGATAGACAAGATGAATCACTTGGATCCGACTCGTGTTTAGTGTAACCTTTGATTATTTCCGCACTTTTGCACTTTTTAAGAGATTATCTTAGTTATTGTAGTAGGCCCCTCTTTTGAAGGTGACGTTACCCTCAACCTAGTAGTTTGAGTCAGCAAGGTGTCACACCCCGATTTCCACGTGTCTCACCGGTGGGCCCGGTGGGGGATTACCGTGACGTAGTTGGCAACAATATAGTCAAACCACAATATTTAAATGCACAGCGGAAGCATAAAGATAAATTATATTCCAACCATTGATTGTAATATCCAAGTATCACGAATAGTCGAAACAAATCCACAGGGGATCAAAATAAAAATATAAATATTGTTCAACAGATATGGCATCCCAAGCTTGCGAGACTCTAACGATGCTTAAGGAGTGGCCAACCTATTTCGTACAGAACCTGCATTTAATCTTTATAAGGAAAATACGTCAGTTTACACTGGTAAATACATTCAACCGACACTTTTGTAAAATGTTTAATAAAATTGATTTGAATGCACAAGGCACAAACTCTTTATAACTTGGGATAATTTATTGATTAAATCGTAAAAGAATTACATGTTCACTATGCGTTCGGTCGCCCGGGTCGTGCCGGGTTTAAGGTTAATAGACACGCCACAAAGCATAAAGCCGTGACGGGAAAACCAATGGTTATACCTTTAATTAATATAGACACATTGCCGGGTGTACGCCTACACCCGCGTGTCGGGGTCGTGGCCATTTCGTAAAATGATGCCAAGGATATCCGGGACATAGTCATTAAGCTCCCAAAGGCGTAAAGCCAACAAAATAAATTTTAAACGGGTCACATTGATAATACCCAACTACTAATGAGCTAGGGTCAATTGCCCGGCCAAGCGGTATTTTAAATACCGTAACCCAAGCCCGTATAATGGAAAATAAGTTAAAAGTATTTACCTGAGCAAGTAATATCCTTAATAAACAATGCAAGTTTCTTTTACTGGTCTCCTATTCTGGAACGAAGGTTTAAACAACCTATTAGAATCCTAACGGGTCTTTAATTTAGCCTTAGCTTAGACCGGTCAGTTTCAAAAGATAATTACGGTTTAATCGCGTGAAAGGCGAAAACCGGGAATGGAATGTGGTTTGGACCCAACAAGTTTGAAGACTTGTTTTATACGGGTAATATAACCACACTCTGGATTTTGAGGTCAAAACAATAAGGTTTGACCCGTTTCGGCTAGTTTATGTAAACTGGTTACATAAACCGAACCGTGCGCGCAAAAGGCGTAACGGGGAACCGTAGGAGTCCTACACAGGTTTCCTAAGTTAATATTCTCTAAAGAGGTTGTGGTATCAGTAGGATACCTTCCATAATGCCCGTAACGAGTTTTATTTCATTATACGCCCCGTAGGGGTACTTTGGTCATTTTAAAGATTATAAAAGAGGTTTCCAAGTTCTACAGGAAATCTGAGTTTTCCGAACAGTTTATGAAGTCCAAAATACTTTATTTATTATTTATAACCAGTAGCAATTGGAATCAGGTCAAAATACCATGTAGAACTCAAGTTATGTCCGAAAAGGGTATATTCGGTATTTACCGAACCGATGCCATAACCGCAGGTTATGAGCAGGTTAAAAATAATTAAAAATCTTTTAAAATCACAAAATATTATTTTACATTAGTGTGTAAAAGGTTTGGTGTCGAAATTTGGGTTTAGATATGCTTTATGCTAATTGCGCCGTTTAATTACTAAAGTTTCCGTAATTGCGCTATTTAGCATAACTCCTATTCTAGACCTCGGACTGACGTGAAATTTAAGGGACATGCTTAGAAATCAGTAACTAAGGTTATTGTCCTTTCACATGTCCAAATTTCTCGTTTTACAGAAAAAAGGGCGTTATGGTCAACTTTTAGGCGTTTAACGGAAATGTGTAAAAGACTCGGACAAACAACGAACCGGTCACAGAGGGTTATACCATCATGTAACCTGGTCCTAAGAGAGTCCTAAGGCATATCTAATTCATACCATAACGGGTTAGAACTGAAGTCAAAGCAAAAGTCAAAGTTTTGCGACTTTCGGTTCCGAACCGGGTCAAAACAGTAAATGGTCGGATCAAACAAGCTTAGACTAGTTAATATACTTATTATCATGTCATATGAGTGTTAAAACAGGTTACACGCCATCTACATTACCGATTATGCATAAAATCGCAAAATAACATTCTGTTAACTTTTTCTAAGCAAGTTTGACTCGACATTCGGACTAGTTAGACTGGAAACCAGAGGGTGCCCTTTTACGGGTTTAATGCCCACATGATTACCAACATATAACTACCTTTGATTCAACAAACCACTGGACCATTTGTGATTTATCGTTAAGTCAATCGTTAATCACGACGGATTGACTTTTAGGCTAAAACTAAGCAAAAACTAAACTAAGAAGGGTAGAGCATACTTACAAGAGTCCTATGCACGACTTGTGAAGCATAGAGAGAATGCTTGAGTTCCAGAAATGAGCAGAAATGATGAATGAAGGTGTGAACAATTGTTACAACATGAATGGCCTTTTATAGTGTTCATCATCCTCCAAGATGGTGACAACTAGGTCTATGGGGTGATCCAGATCATTTACAAGTGTATCCTAGTGCCTAGGAAGTGTTGGGAGTCGCCCATGTCCCCAAAAATATCTTGGTAAGTCGGTTTAACCGTTATAACATCCAACAGCCAACTTACTGTCGCTAGGCACCCCTTACGGACCGTAAGGCAGGGCTCTTGCGGTCCGTAAGCCTTTGACAGAGAAAACGTTTTAACCTTTCGCACTTTACGGTCCGTAAGGCAGGACCCTTGCGGTCCGTGAGCCCTTGTCAGAAGCAAAAAAAAAAGAACCTTTCATGATTTGAACGGACAACTTGCAATGCATGATTCCTGGTTGGCATTTTCAGCACAATGCCTTTAACCCATGCTTGGACAGTTATCTATCTATCACAATGTATCATTAGTTTGCACAAAGATGGAATTCATGAAAAATGGTTTATTGAACATTATTTTCATAGGATCCAAATTAGTAAACTTGGACATCCTTTATCATTAGTAAGCACCGGATTAAGGTATGGTTGTTTGTTAATCATGCTAGGGTCTTGGGATTTATAATGAAGTCGTTCAGAGGTATAAATTAACATGTCGAGTGGTTCAAAAATCCTTACCATACATTTTTAATTAAATCCGGGTTTACAATACCTTTGTCGTAAGTGACACGTGTCATTTATTGATTGGACACAAAATTTCGAGGTGTTACATCCTCACCCCCTAAAAAGAAATCTCGACCTCGAGATTCATTGAAATAAATAAGGGTACTTTTCTTTCATCGTGGACTCTACCTCCCACGTGAACTCGGGACCTCTACGGGCATCCCATTTTACTTTCACTATCGGTATATACTTCCTGCGAAGCTTCTTAACCTCTCGATCCTCGATCGACACAGGTTTTTCAACGAACTTTAAGCTCTCGTCGATGTGTACATCTGTATGTGGTATAACCAGTGATTCATCAGCGAAACACTTCTTCAGGTTACAGATGTGGAACACATTGTGGATACCGCTGAGCTCTTCCGGTAAATTTAATTTGTAGGCAACCGATCCGACACGTTCGATTACCTCGAAAGGTCCAATATATCTCGGGCTTAGTTTGCCTTTCTTACCGAATCGCATCACCCCCTTCCAGGGTGATACCTTAAGTAATACTTTGTCGCCTACTTCGAAATTGAAAGACTTACGCTTCAAATCTGCGTAGCTCTTCTGCCTATCTCGGGCAGCTTTCAATCGATTGCGAATCTGGACAATCTTGTCCGTTGTTTCAAAGATAATATCAGGTCCTGTCATCTGGATATCTCCAACTTCTGCCCAACAAACGGGCGTTCTATACTTTCTACCATATAGGGCTTCAAAAGGTGCAGCCTTAATGCTTGTATGGTAGCTGTTGTTGTAGGAGAATTCGACCAAGGGTAGGTGGTTATCCCAACTGCCACCTAAGTCGATCGCACATGCACGAAGCATGTCTTCTAACGTTTGGATTGTACGCTCACTCTGTCCATCTGTCTGAGGGTGGTAAGCCGTACTGAAATTCAAACGTGTGCCCAAAGATTGTTGGAAACTTTTCCAAAAGTGTGACGTGTATCTGGTATCCCTATCAGAGATAATAGACACAGGCACACCATGAAGGGCTACAATCTTGTCTACAAACAACTGGGCTACTATATCGGAGCTATGAGTCTCCTTTATGGGTAGGAAATGTGCTGACTTGGTCAGTCTATCAACTATTACCGATATTGTATCGTTTCCCTTCTTTGTCTTTGGCAACTTGGTGATGAAATCCATCGTCACCATTTCCCATTTCCACTCGGAAAGTTCAGGCTGTTGTAGCAAGCCTGACGGTTTTTGATGTTCAGCCTTTACTTGCGCACAAGTCAAGCACTTTGCTACATAGGTGGCTATAGACTTCTTCAAGCCTATCCACCAGAAATTTGCCTTCAAGTCCTGGTACATCTTATCAGCACCAGGATGAACGGAATATCGGGAACTGTGGGCTTCCTGAAGGATAACGTCACGAAGACGTCCATAAACAGGAACCCATATCCTTCCATTCAATCTCAGAATTCCGTCTTTGCCATAGGATAACTGTTCTTCAGTTACTCCTAGCTTCTCGTGAGGATAGTTAGCTTCTGTCACAGCTTCTTTCTGTGCAGCTAACAATCTCTCATTCAGACTGTTCTTGATTTCAATGCTCTTGGCATTGATCCTAATTGGTTTCACTCTCTCTTTTCTGCTCAAGGCATCTGCGACTACGTTGGCCTTTCCTGGATGGTATCTTATTTCACAGTCATAGTCGTTCAGAGTTTCCATCCAACGTCGCTGTCTCATATTCAAATCTTTCTGATTGAACAGATGCTGAAGGCTTTTGTGACCAGAATAGATCACAAATTTAATGCCATAAAGGTAATGCCTCCAAAGCTTTAGTGCAAATACAACAGCACCCAACTCCAAGTCATGGGTGGTGTAGTTCTTTTCATGCACTTTCAGTTGTCACGAAGCATACAATCACCTTGCCTTTCTGCATAAGCACACAACCCATCCCGGTGTGCGATGCATCACAATATACGACGAATTCTTCCATTCCGTCCGGCAATGTCAACACTGGAGCATTGCTCAGCTTTTGTTTGAGGATATCAAAAGCTTCTTGCTGCTTAGGGCCCCAATTAAACTTTATACTCTTTCTAGTTAAAGAAGTTAGGGGTGGAGCAATTCTTGAGAAGTTTTCGATGAAGCGTCTGTAGTATCCTGCTAGACCTAGGAAACTGCGAATTTCCGTAGGTGTCTTCGGCTCCTACCAATTCAAGACTGGCTTCAACTTTGGCGGGATCCACCTGGATGCCACGCTCGCTGACTACATGTCCAAGGAACTGAACTTCTCGTAGCCAAAATTCACATTTAGAGAATTTGGCATAAAGCTTTTCTTGATGAAGTAGTTTGAGAATACATCGAAGATGTTTCTCGTGGTCAGCTTGACTTTTTGAATAGATGAGGATGTCATCGATGAAGACAATGACAAATTTATCCAAATAAGGCTTACAAACGCGATTCATGAGATCCATGAATGCGGCAGGTGCATTAGTGAGCCCAAAAGGCATCACTAGGAACTCAAAATGACCATAACGAGTCCTAAATGCAGTTTTGTGCACATCTTCATCCTTGACCTTCAATTGATGGTACCCTGACCTCAGGTCAATCTTGGAAAAGTAGCTCGCTCCTTGCAACTGATCGAACAGATCGTCGATCCTAGGCAAAGGATACCTATTCTTGATTGTAATTTTATTCAGCTCACGGTAATCGATGCATAGACGCATCGAACCATCTTTCTTCTTGACGAACAGGATTGGTGCTCCCCAAGGAGATGAACTTGGTCTAACAAAACCCTTGGCTAGCAGATCATCTAGCTGTGTCCTCAATTCTTTCATTTCTGTGGGTGCCAATCTATAAGGTGCTCTCGCAATAGGCGCGGCTCCTGGAATGATGTCGATACTGAATTCCACTTGCCTGTCTGGTGGCAAACCAGGCAGTTCTTCCGGAAAAACTTCAGGATAGTCAGAGATGACTGGGATGTCTTCAATTCTGGGTTTCTCCTCACCGATAGTCACCTGTGCCATATAAATGACACATCCTTTCTTCAAACATCTGGATGCCTTTAGCATAGATACATGTGCAGGCAATCCATGTCGAGTATCTCCCTGGATGGTAAGTGGTTCTCCAGACGGAGTCTTGATTACCACTTGCTTCTGGTTGCACACGATTTGGGCTTGGTTATGCGATAACCAATCCATACCCAATACTACGTCGAAACCAGCTAGTTTAAAGGGTAATAGGGATAAAGGAAATGAGTGATTCCTAATGGATATAACACATCCATCTAAAACAGTTGAGACTGTTCCCATAGTCCCATCAGCTAGTTCTACTTCGTATTTTACATTCAAGGTTTTAACAGGCAATTTTAACAACTCGCAAAACTTATCATCCACAAAGGATTTATCTGCTTCAGAATCAAATAACACTCTTGCGAAAACATCATTGATAAGGAACGTACCGGTTATGACGTTGTCGTTCTGGATAGCCTCTTTAACATCCATCTGAAAGACCCTCGCATTGGTCTTTTTCCCTTCTCCAGTCTTCTTCGCTATCTTCGGGCAGTTAGTCTTGATGTGCCCTTTTCTCGTTGCAACTATAGCAAGTTGCATCCTTGAGTTTCTTGCACTCAAGGGTCCTATGCTCAGAGGACTTGCATATCCCACATGCCTTCGGCTGGGATTTCTTTTCAAACCTGCACCTTCCGAAATGGTGCTTCTGAGAAACCTTGCACAAGGGCTTATCGCCCGACTGTCGATCATTCTTCTTGTTTTCTGACCCCTTCTTGTGGTCACGATTTCCCCGGTGCTTCTTGTTGGATCTTCGTGAATCATCATCTTCACGCTTCCTCTTCTCACTATCAGCATTTCTCAACGAACTCTGCCTCACTGCATCCAGGGTGAGAGACAGAGATATATCTGCCACGGATCTGAAGGTAGCAGGCCTAGAAGCCTTCACGCTAGCTTTTATCTCCGGGGCCAAACCCCCAATGAAACGCGCGATCCGTTTGGGTTCCGGTGTAACAAGGTACGGAACCAATCTCGACAGAGTGTTGAAAGTTGTGAGATAAGCCTGGCAATCCAGGTTCTTCATGACCAATGATAAGAAGTCAGACTCTATTTTCTCAACCTCGTGCTGAGGGCAGTAGTTTTCCTTGATGAGAGCAATAAATTCCTCCCATGTCATGCTATACAAAACAGCTTTCCCTGAGGCTTGAACCAGAGATCTCCACCATGCTAGGGCTTCACCCTTGAACGACTGGGATACAAACTTCACCACGTCTCTCTCAGCACAACCACTGATGTCCACAACAGTGTCCATTTCGTCTAACCAGGTCATACAATCCACCGCGCCCTTCTCCCCGGTAAAATCTCTGGGCTTGCAGGAGACAAAGTACTTATACGGGCAACCCCTGGCGCGAGGTGCGTCATCGACCACTTTCTTCTTAGGGTGGACGCTATTCTCATTGGATGAGTGCCTATCGTCGTCCTTCTTAGGCTTAGACGGAGTCGAGGGTGGTTTGCTGTGAGATTTAGAGTGGGTTCTTGGCTTTGAGTGTGGTGTAGATAGGGTTCTGCTTCGAGACTCGGTGTACTCTTCATACTGCCGATCCAAGGCTGCCTTAACAGCGACGTCTACTAGAGCTTTCAATTCAGCGCCCGTTATATGAATCTAAGCGTTATCATTGTCATCCTCCTTCGAATGACTATTAACTTCATTTGGTTCTGCCATCGCGATCTTGATCTGCTACAAGGAAAATGACAGAATTTTATTTAGGAGTTTATTATGGAATTGTCTTTTATGGCAATTCATTAACCATGGTAATCATAGACCATATCTGGTTAATTTGTTACTCACTTTTATTTAGGATTTGAATATGACTTATCCTATTTGCAAATAATATTGTTAGTGGCACATAAGCCTAGTCACAAGGACGTTTTATATTTTATAAGCCGGGATTTCAGAGAATCAAGGCATGAAGGTTTGAACCGTAGTCCTTTTACCTTTTCTGACAGGGAGTCATAGACTACAACCGCCTTTTGTCTTATATGACAATAAGTATGGCCCGTAGGCACTTCATCACTACTGGATGTTTTAACCCAATGATTTATAAATCACTAATTTAGGTTTTGGAATCCTTTGCAATATTCTTATTAGAATGACGCGTGTGATTTTAACGAATCACATCTGTCAAGAATGTTAACATGCTTACAGAGGTTAACAGAAATCTGAATCTTTTAATTAGGTCTCACCATCTTGGCCGGGCCATATAATGACACCAGACTAGGTCTCACCATTAAGATTCTTTATTTAATAACTGATAGGCAGATTAATTTAAAAGGAATGATTTTTAATTTATTTCATATAATAATGTATCTAATCACAAAATGAAATTTATAACTTAACATTCCATTAATCATAATAATGATTACACACTGCCCTAAATGGGACTTTTAAATAGATAAATACCTACGCAGAGGTTTACAGAAAACAAGTCCACGCAGGGACCAAATACATAGATAGATGTCCACAAAGGGACTAAAAGATAAGTCCACGCAGGGACTGAAATGCAATTGTCCACGCAGGGACTTGATTGTAATAGTAAATACTATAGTACAATAAGAGACTAATGATCTCGTTTCTTCCTCCCTTTTAGTAAGTTTGCTAGGCCTTTGAGGAATCCGCGATTACTTTTACGTTCTTGCTCAAAGTCTCGTTCCACTCGATTTAGACGGTGGAGGATTTCTTCTTGCTCCGGTGGAGAAAAACGTGGCTATTGCGACGGTTGTTGAACCGGAGGTCTAGGAGGTGCTGGATACCCATGAGCTGCGTATCCTAATCCCCAAGGATCCCCATAAGGTCTGTAGGGTGGAGGGCGTTGTAATTGGCCGCTACCACGTATGGGTCGGCATCATAATTATAGTTGTAGTGCGTGTGAGTCGGCTGCTCAAACGGGTTGTACGCGGTGGAACCGGTGTATGCTGGTATCGGATTGTCATAGCCGAATGGTGGCGGAGGTGGTGCAACTGGTGCAGAATTCGCCTCTGCAGGGTGACCCGAAGGTTCCCCTAACTGTGGTTCTTCAGGCACTGGCGGAAAGTGACTTGCACTCGAGTGGCGAGGGGTGCTAAAGTGGAATTCCCCTCCTCGGGTAGACATCCGCGCACCTGATCTCCTACGCCTTGGCGGATCAGGAGGTGCTGGTTGAACTGGTGGCGGTGGAGGCGGTGGCGTAACTGCCACGAAACGCGAATCCTCAGAAGGATCCTGTTGCTGCTGCTGCTCATGAGGCGAGAAGTGGTGAGAAGGTGTGAAGTACCAATCACACTGGTTAAACCTCGCCTGATAACTGTCGGGTCCTTGATAGGGTGTCCCATGAAAGGATGACCCATCAGAGATTTCGATAGGATGGTTGGGAGTACCTCGTGCAGGTTCTATGGGATCCGTGTCTTCATCCATATCTACCGCATTATCTTCGGAGAAATGGTCTTCAGGTCCTAAAGGGTTATAACCTATTGGTTCTTGGACATAACCGGCCGGGTTGAACTGGCCTTGGAAGAAAGGAGTAGGATCGCCATAGGAACGGTGCGAAGCAGATCGCTGGAGAGCTATAAACGAAGGTTGAGGGTTACTAGGCTCGTTCTCCGAATTTGGTCCAAAAGAGTGACGGTATGAAGGTGTCGAACTGTGTGAGGTAGACCGTCTTGCTGGCTCAAAGAGGTTTCTTCTACGTCTCTGAGGTTCTTCACTCCTCGTGCTAGAAGGAGCTCGCATGTTCGAAGGTCTGGCCTCGTGATCATTATGAGTAGTGATCGGCCCTTTGCCTCTTCCTCCTCTTCTAATTGCTGGTGGCATAATTCCTGCTTAACAGATCTTTAAATCACAATAAACAATAAAAGACAAACTGGAATGAAAATTCGAATTTGTCCTATGTTCTTGTCTAGACTCAAGTATGTGCAATTGTGTCATTGAGATTAAACACATAAGGATAGTGTTTAATTCACTCAACGTTGGCTCTGATACCAACCTGTCACACCCCGATTTCCACGTGTCTCACCGGTGGGCCCGGTGGGGGATTACCGTGACGTAGTTGGCAACAATATAGTCAAACCACAATATTTAAATGCATAGCGGAAGCATAAAGATAAATTATATTCCAACCATTGATTGTAATATCCAAGTATTATGAATAGTCGAAACAAATCCACAGGGGATCAAAATAAAAATATAAATATTGTTCAACAGATATGGCATCCCAAGCTTGCGAGACTCTAACGATGCTTAAGGAGTGGCCAGCCTATTTCGTACAGAACCTGCATTTAATCTTTTTAAGGAAAATACGTCAGTTTACACTGGTAAATACATTCAACCGACACTTTTGTAAAATGTTTAATAAAATTGATTTGAATGCACAAGGCACAAACTCTTTATAACTTGGGATAATTTATTGATTAAATATTGTAATAGAATTACATGTTCACTATGCGTTCGGTCGCCCGGGTCGTGCCGGGTTTAAGGTTAATAGACACGCCACAAAGCATAAAGCCGTTGCGGGAAAACCTACGGTTATACCTTTAATTAATATAGACACATTGCCGGGTGTACGCCTACACCCGCGTGTCGGGGTCGTGGCCATTTCGTAAAATGATGCCAAGGATATCCGGGACATGGTCATTAAGCTCCCAAAGGCGTAAAGCCAACAAAACAAATTTTAAACGGGTCACATTGATAATACCCAACTACTAATGAGCTAGGGTCAATTGCCCGACCAAGCGGTATTTTAAATACCGTAACCCAAGCCCGTATAACGGAAAATAAGTTAAAAGTATTTACCTGAGCAAGTAATATCCTTAATAAACAATGCAAGTTTCTTTTGCTGGTCTCCTATTCTGGAACGAAGGTTTAAACAACCTATTAGAATCCTAACGGGTCTTTAATTTAGCCTTAGCTTAGACCGGTCAGTTTCAAAAGATAATTACGGTTTAATCGCGTGAAAGGCGAAAACCGGGAATGGAATGTGGTTTGGACCCAACAAGTTTGAAGACTTGTTTTATACGGGTAATATAACCACACTCTGGATTTTGAGGTCAAAACAATAAGGTTTGACCCGTTTCGGCTAGTTTATGTAAACTGGTTACATAAACCGAACCGTGCGCGCAAAAGGCGTAACGGAGAACCGTAGGAGTCCTACGCAGGTTTCCTAAGTTAATATGCTCTAAATAGGTTGTGGTATCAGTAGGATACCTTCCATAATGCCCGTAGGGGTACTTTGGTCATTTTAAAGATTATAAAAGAGGTTTCCGAGTTCTACAGGAAATATGAGTTTTCCGAACAGTTTATGAAGTCTAAAATACTTTATTTATTATTTATAACCAGTAGCAATTGGAATCGGGTCAAAATACCATGTAGAACTCAAGTTATGTCCGAAAAGGGTATATTCGGTATTTACCGAACCGATGCCATAACCGCAGGTTATGAGCAGGTTAAAAATAATTAAAAATCTTTTAAAATCCCAAAATATTATTTTACATAAGTGTGTAAAAGGTTTGGTGTCGAAATTTGGGTTTAGATAGGCTTTATGCTAATTGTGCCGTTTAATTACTAAAGTTTCCGTAATTGCGCTATTTAGCATAACTCCTATTCTAGACCTCGGACTGACGTGAAATTTTAGGGACATGCTTAGAAATCAGTAACTAAGGTTATTGTCCTTTCACATGTCCAAAATTCTCGTTTTACAGAAAAAAGGGCGTTATGGTCAACTTTTAGGCGTTTAACGGAAATGTGTAAAAGACTCGGACAAACAACGAACCGGTCACAGAGGGTTATACCATCATGTAACCTGGTCCTAAGAGAGTCCTAAGGCATATCTAATTCATACCATAACGGGTCAGAACTGAAGTCAAAGCAAAAGTCAAAGTTTTACGACTTTCGGTTC
Organism: Helianthus annuus; assembly: GCF_002127325.2. NCBI lineage: Eukaryota > Viridiplantae > Streptophyta > Magnoliopsida > Asterales > Asteraceae > Helianthus > Helianthus annuus. The sequence goes on from NC_035442.2 coordinate 166,724,782, forward strand.
CGAACCGGGTCAAAACAGTAAATGGTCGGATCAAACAAGCTTAGACTAGTTAATATACTTATTATCATGTCATATGAGTGTTAAAACAGGTTACACGCCATCTACATTACCGATTATGCATAAAATCGCAAAATAACATTCTGTTGACTTTTTCTAAGCAAGTTTGACTCGACATTCGGACTAGTTAGAGTGGAAACCAGAGGGTGCCCTTTTACGGGTTTAATGCCCACATGATTACCAACATATAACTACCTTTGATTCAACAAACCACTGGACCATTTGTGATTTATCGTTAAGTCAATCGTTAATCACGACGGATTGACTTTTAGGCTAAAACTAAGCAAAAACTAAACTAAGAAGGGTAGAGCATACTTACAAGAGTCCTATGCACGACTTGTGAAGCATAGAGAGAATGCTTGAGTTCCAGAAATGAGCAGAAATAATGAATGAAGGTGTGAACAATTGTTACAACATGAATGGCCTTTTATAGTGTTCATCATCCTCCAAGATGGTGACAACTAGGTCTATGGGTGATCCAGATCATTTACAAGTGTATCCTAGTGCCTAGGAAGTGTTAGGAGTCGCCCATGTCCCCAAAAATATCTTGGTAAGTCGGTTTAACCGTTATAACAGCCAACAGCCAACTTACTGTCGCTGGGCACCCCTTACGGACCGTAAGGCAGGGCTCTTGCGGTCCGTAAGCCTTTGACAGAGAAAACGTTTTAACCTTTCGCACCTTACGGTCCGTAAGGCAGGACCCTTGCGGTCCGTAAGCCCTTGTCAGGAGCAAAAGAAATAACCTTTCATGATTTGAACGGACAACTTGTAATGCATGATTCCTGGTTGGCATTTTCAGCACAATGCCTTTAACCCATGCTTGGATAGTTATCTATCTATCACAATGTATCATTGGTTTGCACAAAGATGGAATTCATGAAAAATGGTTTATTGAACATTATTTTCATAGGATCCAAATTAGTAAACTTAGACATCCTTTATCATTAGTAAGCACCGGATTAAGGTATGGTTGTTTGTTAATCATGCTAGGGTCTTGGGATTTATAATGAAGTCGTTCAGAGGTATAAATTAACATGTCGACAGGTTCAAAAATCCTTACCATACATTTTTAATTAAATCCGGGTTTACAATACCTTTGTCGTAAATGACACGTGTCGTTTATTGATTGGACACAAAATTTCGAGGTGTTACACAAGGATACAATCCTAAAGGGTTGGATTATTAAAAGATAATTAATTAAGTTATTAATGCGTAATGTGGTAGGCCCCTCTTTTGAAGGTGACGTTACCCTCGGCTAAGTAGTCTGAGTCAGCAGGGATACAGTCCTAAGTAGCCGGGTTAAAGTTTTAATAGTAGCTTACATATGAGGGGATCAAAGAGTTTGGACCCCCGCCATCCAATACCGGTGGGTATTGAAGGAGGTCCTACTAAATTTGACCCAGATCCTTGCAGGATTTATACACTGAACAAGGCAAGTCTCTTACCAAACCATTCCCTTAACCCCCGACCAGGTAGCCAACATATCTCCATATAGACCGTGGAGATATGAATGATGAAAATCTTTTATTTTATATAGACAGTAAAACAATGCCAAGACACCACGGACAAATGATTAGGAAGAATCACCTTCAACATAAGAAACTATTTACTAAAGTTATCAATACATAACCAAATAAAAAGTGCGAAAATATTAAAAATAAAAAGTATTACACTAGACACTTGTCTTCACCAAGTGATGTAAGAGACTTAGGCAAACATGGCCTTTGATTGTCAAGAACTCTTTCGACCTTCACTTTCGCATTGAATGCACGTTGACTTGGACTGTTTAGTTGTTTGATTTGTTGACTTGTAATGTACATATTGTGATATGATGAAACGTAGTGTGTTGCATGATTATGTGTTTAATTGTATAACTGGAAATCTGTTGATAACTTAAACTTAAACTGTTAACACTTGAACAACCCGACGAAACACAAGTGTGTTTTGCCAAACACTCTTCGACGAAACAAAAGTTGATTCGCCAAGAACAACCAGACGAAACAAAAGTTTGTTTCGTCAACCTACTCGACGAAACGGATGTGTCTCGCCGAGCCCAGTTTCGCCAAGGCCCAGTTCGGGCCCAGTTCGGTAAATTGTGTATATTAACGTAAACAGACTCCCGTTTCATATCTTTGGCAAAAAGATAGAAACCCTAAGAACTTGCTCTACTGTGCAACGGCGACAACCATCTTTCACCATCATCCTTTCCTCTCGAATCCTTACTTATTCATCTCGAACCGGTTAGTGCGTGTTTGTTTAATCGGCTTCTTGATTCGTTGATTTCTTTATACATATTGTGCATACTTGATTTCTGATCGGATGTGAATACATATGTAGGACAATGTTGATTTGTATGATTAATCGATTACGTAACGTTGTGCGAATTATGATGTTAATTTAGAATACTACCAAACGAGTCGGATTGATATGAATATGTTTTGATGGAACTGGATTTAGTGATGTTCATATCAAGTTGATGTTTGTTAATCTCGTCGGTTGAATATTGATCGAATACGTGTTACTATCATGAACCTATCTACGTTTAGATAGCTAACGAATCATGTGTTGGTTAGATGATGATTGAACGTTTCTGTTTGATGATGATATGTAACGGCTGTAGTTGTGTGATTAGGGTTTCTGTAAAACGTAACTGATAATTGACGTAACTGATGTTTGACGAACGTGACTGGTTTGACGAAACAGAACTTTCGGCGAAACATAATGTGTTTCGCCAAGGGTGATCGACGAAACAGAACTCTGTTTCGCCAAAGGCAGGATTGACGAAACAGGTTGTGTTTCGCCAAAGATGTGATTCGCCAAAGTGTGTTTCGCCAATTCGAATACTTGCACAGTAATCTGACTTAACTCTGTTAGGAATTAACTGGATTGATTGACCACAGTTAAGTGATACGCATGACTTATATGAACTCGAATGTGTACAATGTGCTACTTGGTGATTATCGATGCATTATCCGTTGTGATTACACATACGTTCCAACTTCATGAATATCAACTGATCAAATACATGTGAATACTTAGGACTTGACTGATTAAGTGTGAGCGAGTAGTTAATCTTACCGAGCAAACCAAGGTGAGTTCACTGCATTTCTCAAGCATGCGTCCCGGTGGTTTGGGACAACTAGTAAACATTTGGAAGGGAATCTTGGGTAAACATTTGAATTGGGTTTTGGTTATTGAACATGGAATCAATCATTATCGGATTGCCTGCAGGGCAATGGGGTAATTAGTTGATAGCGCTATTAGGTTTGATACCTCGCACCGGGCCGTAAGGACGGGCACGAACTAATTATCTGGGCATCATTACCAATGCTTGGTTAGGGGTATTGGGGACTGGACACACTTCCAGGTTATTAAGGGACACACTTCCCGGATACATATGGGCACACTCCCTAGGGTATCTCAACAAGTCATAAACAGCATCATATCACAACGTTGAATTGGCTTAACATACATCTGGTAACAAAATACGTTAATAAAACCTTGAACTCACCAGCTTCGTCTGACACACTTGTCTGCATGCTTGCAGGTCGTTAGAATTCGTGACGTGGACTTGCTATCTGGGAGTGCTGGAGTGGTCATGGATCGAGGCTCTTGGATTAACTTATATGTGATACATTGGTTTTGAGCATTATTATGAAACAATTGTTAAATGATTTACTACATGCTTCCGCTATACAACCCTTGGGAATTAATATTATGTTTGACATTTTCTATTGGTAATTAATAACATGTTTTATTTAAGTTTTTATCATTGGTTCAATGTGATTGGTGGCTCAGACTCCGATGCGTAACACGCCTCGCGGAGTTCCCGCAAGTGGTATTTTAGGGGTGTTACAGTTTGGTATCAGAGCCACTGGTTATAGCGAACTAGGTTTTAAAACGTTTTATAAAACCAGACTATAACCGAATACCTTCGAAGAATCGATCATGACACTCAGCTCCAGATCGCAAGGTTCGTCTTCTGTTTAGTTTATGCATTACTTCCTTAGTAGTCACACACTCATAACTTGCATGAAACGATACACTTGATACTATGGTGACTTAATAGTGTGACACTACTCTTCGACTTATGTGAATAGTAAACCTGTGATACCATTCGTTGTGTTGTGTGAACGGGGGAAACTTCGAGCGCAAGCTAAGAGGCATTGAGATAAGCATGCAAATTGCCTTATTATTATGGGTGCACACTTAATAATAACGTGGGGTGCATGCAAGTCCCAGTGAGGCTTATCGAGCGTGAGAAGGGTTCTGCCTTATTATGTGCGAACTTGGTAGTACGTAGATATCAACATAATACTTGATTTCCATCTCATTTCGATTTCCTGAATTGGTTCATCTCTATATATAGAATCATGAGTGGACGAGGACACGGACGTGGCAACATCAACATGACTCAGGCTGAGTTGACTGACCTAATCAACACCCGTGTGGCTGAGGCTTTAGCAACCTATCAAGCTGGTATGGAATCTACCAAGTACTCTTTACTCTTATATCGCGTACACGTCTTTTCACTCCTATAATGTGTTTCTTTTCGTCATTTAGGTCAGCAAGTGCAGCCTCAACCCAACCAGCCTGCGTGTACGTTCAAAATGTTCATGGACTGTAAGCCACAGACCTTCACCGGGACTGAAGGGGCTGTGGGACTCTTGAGATGGTTCGAGAAAGCAGAGTCCGTGTTTGCTATTTGTAACTGTCCCGCTGGGGACAGGGTGAAATATGCTGCGGGTACCTTGGCGGATGGTGCCCTAACGTGGTGGAATGCCCAGGTGCAGTTGTTGGGCATCGAGGCAGCGAATGCCACAACTTGGGATGACTTTAAAGAACTGATCAGAGAGGAGTATTGTCCTCGGGATGAGGTCCAGAAGTTGGAAAACGAGTACTATGACTTGAAGATGGTTGGATCTGAAGTCGAAGCGTATGTGAAGCGATCGTATGAATTGGCCGACATGTGCCCGAACTTGTCCCGGCCTATGTCTCGGAGGATTGAGTTATTCATCAAGGGGCTGCCTCCGCGTGTGAAGAGTTTGGTCACTACAGCCCATCTCAATGATTTGACATAGATTGTTCGTTTAACCCACAAGATTGTGGATCAAGAGGTAGAGAGTAACTCGTTACCACCGCGTGTTTCAACCACTATTGCTGCTGCACCCACTGCCACTGTGTCCGCTAATGATAACAAAAGGAAGTGGAGTGACTATGATAAAGCCTCTAGCGCGAGTCAGACACAGAAAAGACCAGATAATAACAACAACCGCAGCATCAGCCAGTCGTCTTCTGTCAATCAAGGCCAAGGGGGTAGCCAAAGTCAGGGTCAGTATGCGGGGAAGAAGCCACGGTGTAACAAGTGTGGCTATCATCATTTCGGGCCGTGTGGTCGGATATGTAACAGGTGTGGTAAGGCGGGCCATGAGGCCAGGGATTGTAGGGCCCCATAGCCCAAACACCAGCAGCAACAGAACCAGCAGAACCAAAGACAGCAGGGACAACCACCCCAGCAGAATCAGGGCTTCAGGAAGGGGTGCTATCAGTGTGGTGACGAGGGTCACTTTAAGCGGGATTGCCCTCAACTAAACCAGAACGCTAACGACAACAACCGCCCGAATAATAACAATGCTGGGAACAATAACAACAACAATGGCAATAATGGGGGTAATGGTGCTCGGGGCAGAGTGTTTCAGCTTGGGGCGGGGGATGCTAGGAATGACGGCAATGTTGTCACCGGTACGTTTCCTGTAAACAATCATATTGCTTCTGTGTTATTTGATTCTGGTGCCGATTGGAGTTATGTGTCCCTAGAATTTAGTCGACGATTGGGGATAACCCCAACACCCTTAGAAGTTAAACAAATAGTAGAACTAGCAGATGGTAAAACGATAGAAGCCTCGAATGCCCTCTTCGGGTGCAAACTAGATCTCGTGGGTCAAGTGTTTGATATTGATCTCCTTCCCGTTACGCTCGGTAGTTTCGATATAGTGGTAGGCATGGATTGGCTGTCTAAGCACCAAGCGGAAATTCATGGATCTCATGAACCGCGTATGTAAGCCATATCTCGGTACGAGTTTGTTATAGTGTTTATTGACGACATCTTGGTTTATTCAAAGAACAGGGAGGATCACGAGCGTCACCTACGTCTCATCTTGGAACTTTTGAGAAGGGAACAGCTGTATGCGAAGTTTTCTAAGTGCGATTTTTTGGATTCGAGAAGTACATTTCCTTGGCCACGTTGTTAATGAAAAAGGGATACATGTGGATCCTGCAAAAGTAGATGCGGTTAAGAATTGGGCGGCGCCAAAGACTCCCTCTGAGGTGCGACAATTTCTTGGTCTCGCAGGATATTATCGGAGATTCATTAAAGATTTTTCAAAGATCGCGCAACCCCTCACCTCGCTGACACAGAAGAACACGACATACTCTTGGGGGACGAAGCAGGAAGAGGCTTTCCAAGTACTAAAACAGAAACTTTGCAGTGCACCAATTTTGTCTTTACCAGAGGGTACCGAAGATTTTGTGGTCTATTGTGATGCATCGATTCAGGGTCTCGGATGCGTGTTAATGCAATGCGAGAAGGTGTTAGCCTATGCCTCGTGACAGTTGAAGATTCACGAGAAAAACTACACGACACACGACTTGGAGTTAGGAGCGGTGGTATTTGCGTTGAAGATCTGGAGGCACTATCTGTATGGTACCAAATGCACCATCTACACCGACCATAGGAGTCTTCAGCATATCTTCGACCAAAAAGAATTGAATATGCGGCAACGACGATGGGTTGAACTATTGAACGATTATGAATGTGCCATCAAATATCATCCGGGCAAGGCGAACGTCGTAGCTGACGCCCTCAGCAGAAAGAATAGTACACCTAGGCGTGTACGAGCCTTGCAACTCACGATCCAGTCCAATCTTCCTTCCCAGATACGAGACGCTCAGTTAGAAGCGTTGAAACCAGAGAACGTTCGAGCTGAAGCTTTACGCGGCTCAAGGCAACGACTAGAACGAAAGGGAGACGGTGCTTACTACGTAACCGGACGCATTTGGGTCCCACTCTATGGCAACTTACGAGAACTTGTAATGGAGGAGGCACATAAGTCACGTTACTCCGTACATCCTGGATCAGATAAGATGTACCACGACTTGAAAACTACATACTGGTGGCCTAGCATGAAAGCTCACATAGCCACCTACGTCAGCAAATGTTTGACTTGTGCTAAAGTCAAAGCCGAACATCAAAAGCCCTCGGGTCTACTGTAGCAACCAGAGATACCCACATGGAAGTGGGAACAGATCGCCATGGATTTCGTGACAGGACTACCAAGAACTCAGGCTGGAAACGATACCATTTGGGTGATTGTTGATCGCCTCACGAAGTCAGCACATTTCTTAGCAATCAAAGAGACAGAAAAGTTTTCGCAACTAGCAGCGGTTTATCTTAAAGAAGTCGTCTCTAGACATGGGGTACCAACTTCTATCATCTCAGATCGAGATCCACGTTTCACTTCTGACCTTTGGCAATCAATGCATAAGTCGTTCGGTTCACGGCTCGACATGTGTACCGCTTATCACCCGCAGACGGATGGTCAAAGTGAGCGCACCATCCAAACACTTGAAGACATGCTGCGGGCATGTGTAATTGATTTCGGGAAAGGGTGGAGAAACACTTACCGTTGATAGAATTCTCCTACAACAACAACTACCACACTAGTATACAGGCAGCTCCGTTTGAAGCGCTGTACGAACGGAAATGCCGTTCACCTCTCTGTTGGCTTGAGGTGGGTGATAGTCAGATCACAGGCCCTGAACTAGTACTGGAGACATCAGAAAACATTGTGCAGATCCGAAACCGTATGGCCGCAGCTCGCGACCGCCAGAAAAGCTACGCTGACAAGCGTAGTAAACCGTTGGAATTCAAAGTTAATGATCGCGTCATGTTAAAGGTCTCACCCTGGAAGGGTGTGGTGCGTTTTGGGAAACGCGGTAAACTAAACCCTCGTTATGTAGGACCATTCAAAATTCTGGAACGAATTGGAAAGGTGGCCTACAGGTTGGAATTACCTGCTGAGTTGGGCAATGTCCATGATGTGTTTCACGTATCGCAGTTAAAGAAGTGTTTGGCTAACGAAACACTAGTTGTACCAATTCAAGAACTGAAGATAGACGACAAGTTGCAGGTTGTCGAAGAACTAATTGAGATTATGGATCGGGAAGTTAAAGTTCGTAAACACAGCCGTATACCCATTGTGAGAGTTCGTTGGAACTCGAGACGTGGTCCGGAGTTCAAGTGGGAACGCGAGGACCAAATGAAACTTAAGTATCCACATTTATTTCCCAAAGACAAGACCAAGCCTGGCAGTTCTAGATCTCATGTGACTAGTGAATTTCGGGACGAAATTCCCATTCAAGTTGGGGATGATGTGACACCCGCGGAAAATGCACAGTCATCCTAATTAGCATCGCATCGTGTTGCGGATGGCTTATCAAATTTCGGGACGAAATTTCTTTCAAGTTGGGGATGATGTAACAACTCGAGTTTTCGACCTTCACTTTCGCATTGAATGCACGTTGACTTGGACTGTTTAGTTGTTTGATTTGTTGACTTGTAATGTACATATTGTGATATGATGAAACGTAGTGTGTTGCATGATTATGTGTTTAATTGTATAACTGGAAATCTGTTGATAACTTAAACTTAAACTGTTAACACTTGAACAACCCGACGAAACACAAGTGTGTTTTGCCAAACACTCTTCGACGAAACAAAAGTTGATTCGCCAAGAACAACCAGACGAAACAAAAGTTTGTTTCGTCAACCTACTCGACGAAACGGATGTGTCTCGCCGAGCCCAGTTTCGCCAAGGCCCAGTTCGGTAAATTGTGTATATTAACGTAAACAGACTCCCGTTTCATATCTTTGGCAAAAAGATAGAAACCCTAAGAACTTGCTCTACTGTGCAACGGCGACAACCATCTTTCACCATCATCCTTTCCTCTCGAATCCTTACTTATTCATCTCGAACCGGTTAGTGCGTGTTTGTTTAATCGGCTTCTTGATTCGTTGATTTCTTTATACATATTGTGCATACTTGATTTCTGATCGGATGTGAATACATATGTAGGACAATGTTGATTTGTATGATTAATCGATTACGTAACGTTGTGCGAATTATGATGTTAATTTAGAATACTACCAAACGAGTCGGATTGATATGAATATGTTTTGATGGAACTGGATTTAGTGATGTTCATATCAAGTTGATGTTTGTTAATCTCGTCAGTTGAATATTGATCGAATACGTGTTACTATCATGAACCTATCTACGTTTAGATAGCTAACGAATCATGTGTTGGTTAGATGATGATTGAACGTTTCTGTTTGATGATGATATGTAACGGCTGTAGTTGTATGATTAGGGTTTCTATAAAACGTAACTGATAATTGACGTAACTGATGTTTGACGAACGTGACTGGTTTGACGAAACAGAACTTTCGGCGAAACATAATGTGTTTCGCCAAGGGTGATCGACGAAACAGAACTCTGTTTCGCCAAAGGCAGGATTGACGAAACAGGTTGTGTTTCGCCAAAGATGTGATTCGCCAAAGTGTGTTTCGCCAATTCGAATACTTGCACAGTAATCTGACTTAACTCTGTTAGGAATTAACTGGATTGATTGACCACAGTTAAGTGATACGCATGACTTATATGAACTCGAATGTGTACAATGTGCTACTTGGTGATTATCGATGCATTGTCCGTTGTGATTACACATACGTGCCAACTTCGTGAATATCAACTGATCAAATACATGTGAATACTTAGGACTTGACTGATTAAGTGTGAGCGAGTAGTTAATCTTACCGAGCAAACCCAGGTGAGTTCACTGCATTTCTCAACCATGCGTCCCGGTGGTTTGGGACAACTAGTAAACATTTGGAAGGGAATCTTGGGTAAACATTTGAATTGGGTTTTGGTTATTGAACATGGAATCAATCATTATCGGATTGCCTGCAGGGCAATGGGGTAATTAGTTGATAGCGCTATTAGGTTTGATACCTTGCACCGGGCCGTAAGGACGGGCGCGAACTAATTATCTGGGCATCATTACTAATGCTTGGTTAGGGGCATTGGGGACTGGACACACTTCCAGGTTATTAAGGGACACACTTCCCGGATACATATGGGCACACTCCCTAGGGTATCTCAACAAGTCATAAACAGCATCATATCACAACGTTGAATTGGCTTAACATACATCTGGTAACAAAATACGTTAATAAAACCTTGAACTCACCAGCGTCGTCTGACACACTTGTCTGCATGCTTGCAGGTCGTTAGAATTCGTGACGTGGACTTGCTATCTGGGTGTGCTGGAGTGGTCATGGATCGAGGCTCTTGGATTAACTTATATGTGATACATTGGTTTTGAGCATTATTATGAAACAATTGTTAAATGATTTACTACATGCTTCCGCTATACAACCTTTGGGAATTAATATTATGTTTGACATTTTCTATTGGTAATTAATAACATGTTTTATTTAAGTTTTTATCATTGGTTCAATGTGATTGGTGGCTCAGACTCCGATGCGTAACACGCCTCGCGGAGTTCCCGCAAGTGGTATTTTGGGGGTGTTACATTCATCATCAATTTATTTATAAGGAAGTCATAAGAAAAACCGAGCTTTGTTACTAAAATAAAAGGTTTAAAATGAAACAGGGTTTTGGTGGGTAAAAGGTTGTTTGTTTTGGGTTAAGAAATGAAAAGGTTTAGGCTTAAAGGGGTTAACTAGGGGGATTTTGGGTAGGTGGTAAAAAAGGAAAAATAATGGTGTAGAAATAAAAAGGGTTAGTCCTAATGCCTCCATCATTTACTTACTCGGGTTTAAGTTGGTAAGGACCGGGAATGTATCGTCGTGGCAAGTTCTAGAGTCGTAAGAACCAAGCGGCTATTCACACAAGAAACGAAAAATGAGCATTTAGTTTAAAGATATGTATTTGTATGCTCAATAAAGGCTCAAAACTCACTTTTTGTGGGAATGGGTTTTTATGTGATCAAGTATATATAATCAAATTTTAACTAGATTTGTCATGCCGTTTCATAATTTTCTTATGTTGGTTCTTTTTATCACGACGCTATCGGCTGTAAATTTGTAAAAATATAACCTTTTTAGAACTTGAAATTCCCAAGTTAAACCTAGACAAGTAAAAAAAATGAAAAATTTTTTGAAAAAATTTGGGGTGATTAGCGGTTCAAATAGAGTTTTGTGTAAGGCGTGTAATTAGGACTTGCAAGATTCAAGGTTTTAGCATCCCCCCACACTTAAATTACACATTGTCCTCAATGTGTCCCAAAAATAAGTTTTTAGGTTGATTGAATGTGTAAAAAGGTGTGAAAAAGCAAAAATTTATGTTACTGGGCGTCTGGACATGGCCCCGTGGTGTCCGGGCACGGCCCCGTGTTCAGATCGCCAGTAACAGAAATTAGTAAAAAGAAACAGAAGCCTGGGCACGGGGGCGTGTTCAGTGAGCACGCCCCGTGTCCAGTTACCTGAACTGGGCATTTTCTGCAGATGGTTGGGCACGGGGCGTGTTGGGTGAGCATGGCCCCGTGCTGAACTTGCTGTAATGAAGAAAAATTGTCGGGTGGCCCTGTTTTTGTGCATGGGGTGCTGGTTCAAGTTTCCCTTGGTATCCTTCACCATCCCGAGTGTGTTTTATTCCTGAAAATTAAAACTAAACTAGAAAACATAAAAATTAATCTAAACTAAACTAAGGATAGTTCCGCGGAATGCCTCCGTGGTGCGCCACGTTTATAAGGGTCCTTGGCTAGACCCAAAGCCTGGTCATATGTTAACCAAGTGGGATGTTTTGCATCCAATGCTACACCGTCGGAGAGCATCATCCAAACTCGAGTCTATAACCTTCATGTAGTTGACTGGGTCGTCGTCTTCTACTCTTTTTCCAACCCCAAACTTCATTTCCTCGTCCCCAATCCTCAATGTTAGTGTTCCATCATTCATGTCTACCACCGCTTGGGCCGTAGCTAGGAATAGCCTCCCTAAGATGAGTGGTACTTCGGTATCTTCCTCCATATCTAGTATGACAAAGTCGGCCGGGAAGACAAATTCGCCGACTTTGACCAATAGATTTTCAGCGACACCTTGTGGATATTTGACGGACCTATCGGCGAGTTGTATGCTTATTTTTGTAGGGCTTGTTTTCCCTAGGCCGAGTCGGTTAAACATTGATGCGGGCATGAGGTTGATGCTAGCCCCGAGATCGGCTAGTGCATTGCGAATGGGGGATTCCCCAATCGAGCAAGGAATTGTGAAGCTTCCAGGGTCAATCTTCTTTTGCGGGAGTTTGTTGAGTAGTAAGGCGGAGCATTCTTCACCTAAATTAACTAATTGCAATGATTCAATTTTCCTTTTATGAGTGAGGAAGTCCCTCATAAATTTTGAATATTTAGGCATTTGAGTTAGGACTTCGATAAATGGAATATTAACATGCAATTGTTGTAGTAAATTTTCGAACTTTGCGAATTTCTCATCGGTCTTTTGACGAATTAACCGACCGGGGTATCGAACTGGAGGAGTCTTAGTAGGCTCTTGAATTTGTGGAGAAGCCTTCTTTTGTTGGGGCATGGGTGGAGTTGTGGTTTGGCTAGATTGGCTTCTTTCAGTGGGCGGTAATGGAGCCTCCTCGGGACACACGGTACGGTTTCTCAATGTGATGAGATGTACTTGCGCCTTTGGGTTGGTTTCGGTATTACTTGGTAACGCGCCTTGTGGTCTCTCGGAGAAATTCTGAGCTATTTGATTTAATTGCTTTTCAATGTTTTGAATACTAGCTTGTTGATTTCTAAAATTCGACTCCAATTGTTGAAATCGATCCGAGTTTTTCTTTTCGGTGTCGGAGATGAGGCGAGATACAGTATCTTCAAGCCTTTCTCGTCCACGTTGTTGTTGAGAGAAATTTTGTGACTCGATTCTTGGTTGTTGAAAGTTTGTTCGTTGGTTTAGATTTTGTTGGTTACTACCATTGTCGGGTTCTCTCCAACCAAGGTTAGGGTGGTTACGCCATCCTTGGTTGTAAGTACCCGTTGGAGGACCCGACGGCCTAGGTCTATTATCAATATAGTTTACCGATTCTGTTTGATCATCTACTTCTTTCATACAACTCCAATTTTCATATGGCCCACCACACCCCTCACAAGCCATGACCGAGGCTATTTTTCCCATTTCTAGCTTTTTGATTTTTGAAGAAAGGCCTCGATTTGGGCTTGTAAAGAAGTGCTTTCATCAACCTTATGGGCGCCCGGGGCAATAGATTTATTGCCTCGGGGAGTGTGCCACTGAAAATTGGTTTGAGCAATTTCTTCAATTTGATTATATATTTCATTTGGGCGACGATTACCTAAAATTCCCCCGGAGCTAGAGTCAAGTGTTTGTCTTGTGTGTGGCAACAACCCATTGTAGAAAGTGGATACTTGTTGCCACACCGCAAGACCGTGATGAGGACACTTTCTTAGTAGCTCCTTGAACCTTTCCCAAGTTTTATATAAGGATTCCCCATCCTCTTGTGAATATGTATTAATTTCAGTCATTAATTTAGCCATTTTAGCAGGAGCCAGGAGGGAAATACTTATATAGAAACTTTTGGGCTAGTTCATCCCAGGTGTTTACCGAGCCAACTAGGAGGGTATTAAGCCAAGCCTTAGCTCGGTCTTTTAGTGAAAATGGAAACATTCGAATGCGGATGGCGTCGTTTGATACTCCATTGATCCGAAAGGTATCACATATTTCTAAGAAATTAGTAATATGTAGATGAGGATCCTCGTCCGCAAGCCCATGGAAGGTTGCGGAGTTTTGAAGCATTTGTATCAAATGTGGCCGAAGTTCGAAGTTGTTGGCTTCGACATTCGGTGCATTGATAGCGGCGCCGAGATTACCTACGGTGGGCCGTAGGTAATCCATGAGGATAGTTGGTCCGCCATTGGAAGTGGGTCCCCCGAAACTTTCTCTTGGTTTTTAGCTTTAAGTCTTCTTCTTAGAAAGCGTTCGGGTTTGTCTAGGGGTTCTTTTATGTCTCTACTAGAACTGGAGCTCATACACTACGTGAAAAATTCAAATGTGGTACTTGGGTTCCAAGTCCTGCAATAAAAACCAAGAAGAACGTTGGTCAGAAGCTTCACCACGGCCCCGTGTTCAGATGAACACGGCCCGTGGTTGGAGATACAGTGATTGTTTTCCGTATCCCTGTTACTGGGGAGTTCGACACGGGCCTGTGTTGCACCGACACGGCCCCATGCTCAACTCTCTGTAACTCGGAAAATAAAAACTGCCAGTAATAATGCTGGGCACGGCCCGTGTCCGACTAGGCACGGCCTGTGCTGAGCTCTGCGGAAACTGAAAAATCTAAGAAAATCTAAAAAAATAGAAAAATTTAAAAAAACGATTAGGCCGTTGATTCCTAACTTTCTAAAATCCTTGTGTCCCCGACAACGGCGCCAAAAACTTGATGCGTGTGAAGTGTCGTATAGTTTTTAATGTATATTTTAAGCCCTTTAACACTTTTTAGCCAAGTTTTAAATTTATAAAACACGATATTTACTAACACTAAACACACATATGAGCAAGTGCACCCATCCTGAGCGTAGTATAGTGTTGGTAAGATACCGAGGTCGTCCAAGGACACAAGTGCTTTTAATACCGGTTTATCCTCAACGTCTAATCAAATCAAAAGTTTAGAGAAATGTTTTTAAACTAGAAAAATAAAACTAACTAAAATGCTGAAAAATAAAATAAAAATAAAAACAGATAGACAAGATGAATCACTTGGATCCGACTCGTGTTTAGTGTAACATTTGATTATTTCCGCACTTTTGCACTTTTTAAGAGATTATCTTAGTTATTGTAGTAGGCCCCTCTTTTGAAGGTGACGTTACCCTCAACCCAGTAGTTTGAGTCAGCAAGGATACAATCCTAAAGGGTTGGATTATTAAAAGATAATTAATTAAGTTATTAATGCGTAATGTGGTAGGCTGTTAGGATCCGAGGCTGACATGATTTTGTTTGTATAAAATGAACATTCAGTGAATATAAAACTATGTAAAGTGCAGCGGAATTGTATACAAACTTTGTAAACACAAACATAGAAGAGAATAGTATGTTTAACCACTTGTTTCACCTTGAGTCGAATGATTACAATGAAAAGCAAAAGGTTAAAAATGCAAGTTTACAGACTAAACTCCCCCTCAGCCTGATACTCCAGAGTTAGTTGCACAAGATGAAAGGATTGAATTGAGGAGAAGAAATCACTCAAAAAGAATCAAATATAACAGTACAGAGTACTGTTATATTTATAGGCAAACCAAACTACTGATGTACCTCAGCTGACGTCACCATGATAGTGACATCTAACAGCTTAACAACCTATAAACACTGATCTATACAAAACTACTGATGTCTAACAACTGATTGATAATACAATACAAAACAAGTCTAACACTGTTCACGTTCCACTGTTGTAGCCTAAGCACTGATTACTTGAACATCAGTGCTTTCTTCAAAAGGTGATCAATTCTTTGAATGAGCAGTGCTTGGATCTTCAGCAGTACTTAAGAGACAGCAGTAGATAGAGCTCAGCGTTTGCCTTTCAGCAGTCTTTAGTTGTTCCATCAGTGTTTGGTTCATCAGTTGTTCTTCTGAGCAGTGTTTAGAGTGTATCAGCAGATAGATAACCACTGTCAAGGGGAGAGATTAGTATAAACATCTGCTTATTGTGAATCTACTGTTGTGACCAGGTTTTGGCTTTACATTATCTGTTCCTCTGGTAGGGTTCAATCCCAACAATCTCCCCCTGGAACAGATAATGCCAAAACCTGTCATTATTTTGGATTTTTATTCCTCATCAAGAGTTCCTTAGCTTGTTTCTTAAATTCAGCTTCAAATTCCTTGGAACTCTGGTCATCCTCATCCCTACACAATGTAAGTTCAAGGAGATCCTGCAGATCTTCAACACCAAGGCCAAGTGCTTCTTTCCTTGATATGTACTTCATTTCGCCACTGGATCTGACCAAGGTCAATACGTGGGTCTTTTGATTAGACATCCACTTTAGTATTTTAAATCCTAGTGGGTTTCTTGGGAGAGATTTATTCTTTGATGAGTTGGGGGATGATGGCCTTGTAAACACTTGCAAGCTCTCAGACATTCTTTTGAAGGCTTCTTCAATAACTTTGTTTGCTGCAGCTATGTCTTCTGCAGTTTCTTGTTCAATAAGCTCTTGCCTTTCAATTTCTGACATGTCTATTGCAGTGTTTGGTGATGCAGGCTTGTTTAACACCTTCTCAAAAAGGTTCTGAAGCTTTGTTGAGTTATCTTCTTTCAGACCCATTTTCATGATGGCGTCCTTGAAGTACTCTGCTTCTTTTTCTTTGACCTCTTCCTCAGTCAGCTGTTTACCTTCTTTTTGGTCTGACACAAGAGTAGGATTGTATGCTGACTTGAACATTGTTATGAGGTTTTCAATCTGCTGTTCAAGTTTCATCATATGTTCTCGTTTCTTTGAAGCACTTGAAGCAGTTATCTTTCTTTTCTTTAGCCTTTTATAGGCTTCATCAGTCTGCTGCCTGGACCATTTTGATATGGCTTCAGCAGTATCCATTTTTGCATCCACCAGCTCCTTTTTCTTTCCTTTGTACTCAGCAGTGAGGTCAGCAATGAGCTTTTTGTATTTGTTCCAGTTTGGAGCATTTTTATTCTTTGTAGGATCATCTTTGATTCTGTCGATCCTCTCAGCTTCATGCTTTAATGCAACTAATAGCCATTCTTCAAACTGTTGTTCTTCAGCAGGATAGAATTTCTCTTTCATGATGTAGGCTAGATACTGTTTCCTTAACTTTTTCTTTCGATCAGCCTTTTCTTTGATTAGCTCTTGTGCAAATTCTTCTATCTGCTTTACTTTTGTGAAGTAGAACTACAGTCTTTTAGCAATGCCTTCGTCGCTTAGACCTTCTCTTTCACTATCAACCTTAGCTTTTACTTTAGCTTGCCTTGCCTTGATCTTGAGGTAATCATCCATATCCTCTGGTGGCATGTAGCCTATGAGTGAGGAGAATCTTCTTTTTGAAGGATCTTCTTTTGTATAGAATTGCCTCATCTCATTTTTGAGAGCTTCAAGTTCCAGTGGATATTTTTCAGCATTAGGATCATGTATTTCCTCATTGGCAGGGATTGGCTTTCTTTTTCTACTGAAGAGCTTTGGTTGTGATATAGGAAAGGTGATAGCAGTGGTGGATGATTGACTAACAGCTGCTGAAACAACTGGTGTCTCAACTGCTGTTGTCATTATAACTACTGATGTATCAGCAGATGTCTTCTGCTTTTGGGTAGGGGTTATGATGGCAGTTGTTTGAGTGGTGATCAATGATTGACTAACAGTAGTTGAAACAACTGGTGTTTCAACCACTGTTGCCATTACAACAGATGTTGTAACATCTGTTGTCTTCTGCTTTTTGGCAGGGGGTGATGTAGGTTTGGCTGTTTGTGATGGTAATGGTGGTTTTTGTGCTGTAGACACAGATGGTGGTGGAACAGTGGTTGTGATGGTATGTGATAGAGTGGTGTGTGTTGGAGGTGTGTGTGTTGATGGCGTGGCAGCTGTTTGGCTACTGACAGCGGTTTTTGTAACTACTGATGTATCAGCTGTTTGATTTGAAGTTTTTGTATCAGCTGTTTTTGTAACTACTGATGTATCTTCTGGTTCAATATACAGCCCATCTTCTATTCCTTTCTTTCTTAACTTGATTTTCTCCCCCTTTTTGGCATTATCTGCAAGGGGTGTATCCATGAAGAGGATGGAAGATGGAACTTTTTTCACTATGGGCAGTCTTTTGTATGCTAGCTTTTATAGCCTTGATATCTGCTTGAGTGTCTTTAAACCTTGATTCCACCATGTTGGTCAGCATTTGTAGTTGAATAGCATGCTTTTGATCAGCCATATGTTGCTGTTTTTCAAGCATGGGTTGAAAAATATTCCAAAGCTCATTTGCAGCAAATGCATGTTGTGCAGGTGCTTGAGCAGGAACAGCAGTAGCTTGTGCTTTCTGAGCTTTTAAAATCTCTTGCACCATATCTTTAATTTCAGCAACTGAATCTTCAAGTTTTTCAACTCTTTTCATCAATTCCTGATATTTTGAATCATCACCTACATTAGTAGGATCATCTGAATCCCCACCAATGGTGGTTGTACCAATGTGTGACTTAGGAACTGAGTCCCAAAAATCATCCATTGATGCCCCTTGTTCTTGGTACTGGGGACTTCTTTCTTCAGCACTCGATAAACCTTTGATGGTACCGGTGGTTAAAATCAACTCACTGGTGGTTACCGATGTTGCCATGGAAGAAATTGCCTTCAAGGGAGTCTTATTTATGTAACAACTGTCCAACTGAAGATCTGTTGATCCATCAGTTGTAGTTGCTGCTCCACTTGAACTACCTCCGAGAGTTACTTGTAACTCAGGGGATGTAACCTCCTCAGTTGTTGCTGGGATAATAGAGGTATAAGCATCAGACCCAGTCACTTGTGGAGGTATACTCTCAGTAATGGGTGATAGAGAGGAACTGGTTTGTGTCTGTGCAATATCAACTGCATGCAACAGGGGTATTATTGATTGTGGCATTATGACTGGTGAGGGTATGGGTGTTGAAAGAGACATGTCCTTGGGATCAGGACCGTGGAAGATAGATCCGAGTGGATCCAGAGCTTCATAAT
The DNA here is from genome assembly GCF_002127325.2 of Helianthus annuus. Classification (NCBI taxonomy): domain Eukaryota; kingdom Viridiplantae; phylum Streptophyta; class Magnoliopsida; order Asterales; family Asteraceae; genus Helianthus; species Helianthus annuus. The sequence continues at coordinate 166,743,631 of NC_035442.2, forward strand.
TTGGTGTTCCTGTGGTTACAACCTGATCCTTTTGTGAGGATGCAGGAGGAGTTTGAGGCTGGGGTTGAGATCTTTCTTCCAACTGCTGTGAGGAAGTAGCAGCAGTGGTTATTGGTGACTTTTGTGCTGTCACTGGCATTGTCTCTGGGATCTCATCTTCCAGAGATGCCTTTGATTTGGGTTTGGTGGGTTTTCTGGACGTTTTTCTTTTGGTCTTTTTGGTAATGTCAGGTGTGGGTTTCAGAGCAGTGGTTGTGCTGCTCTGATCACCTGGAGCAGTGGGCTCAGCAGAAGTTGCCTGAGGATCAGTGGCAGTTTCTAAAGTCTGCTCAGGCACCTTTGCTTTTAATTTTATTGGTGCCATCATTCTTGAAAATGTTTCAGTTGTTAAACTTTTTATTTGAAAATGGACACCTTGTTTGGGCAAATTTTCATCCTCTTTTTCAAATTTTTGTTTAAAGTAATAGCTTAGAAATCTTGGAAAAAGAAGAAATGATTTGCTGTCAATATTCTTTACCATGTCATTGAAGATCTCCTGGGAGTAGTTGTAATCTTTATTGTTTAAAATAGCATATCCCAGGCACTGAATCTTCAATGGTATTTCATTAAACGCTGTTGTTTTATTAGAAACACAACTTAAAAGTGTGTGGAATAAAAATCTGGGTGCAGATGGAAAATAACCTTTTTGTAAGGTATCTACCTTTGATTGTTCTGCATACCCTCTTTTCAGAAAATCAGCTTTTAACTCGGTTTTATCAAAAGAAGCTTTACCTTTCAGATCATCGAGTTTGAAGACCTCTGAGATTGATTTTGGGGTGATTTGAAATGCTTTACCCCGTATCGAGGAGTTAATGGCTACTACTTTTCCGTCTTGTTTTTCAAGATTTGCATTTTTCCAAAACTCTCTCTGGGTTTGCAAGTAAATGGGAGCATCTACTGTCACCAAAGTTTTGTACTTTGATGCAGATAGTATATCAATGATGGAATCGAAGGTGTGGTTATCTGTAGGTTTTGTGAGGAGACCCACGTAGTTATGAGGTGATTTGTATGGGATTTCAATGGTTTCTTCGGTCGTTTGATCGACCTCTTTTGAAGATGATGGTGATTTTGGTTTAGATTTTGATTTTGATTTTGACTTCGTCATTTTGATGAAGAAGAATCGGAGAATGTTTTGAGAAGAAGGGTTGGAAACTACTTTGAGAAGAGAACTTTGGAATTCAATTCGACAGTGTAAAGCCCTGTTTGGGGGTTTAGAGCAGGGTTTTATTTAGGGGAAAAAGTGATCGCTGATGTGGCAGCGGTTATTTTGATCTGAAGGCTAAAAACTGACCACGTGTCAAACACTGATGAAATGGATGAAAGGTGGAGAACAGTTGTTTTAAGAGTCACTGATGAATCAAGCATCAGTGGTTACAACGGTAATAATGTGAAAACAGTGGAAGATTTTTATTATCAGTGGATAGTATATCAGTGGATAAGACACTGATTTTAAGTATCAGTGCTTGTCTTAGCAAAATGAGGAATCAGTGGTTGACTTTCAACAGTGGATAGTATTTAGTGATCAGATGTTTGAACAAAACAGTGATTAGAGTAAATGATACAGATTTGAAGAACAAATATTTCAGCAACTGTTTTGAGAATTTTCATTCAAGGTTTTGCCACATGTCAATTTTGAAGAACAGTGGTTAAGTACCCCAGATGATGAAAACTTTTTACTAAGGCATCTCATTATCGTTTAATATTCAAATTAAAACATAAAATACCCCAGTAGTTTAAGCACTGTTTAGCAATCAACCTTTGATGTTTATAACAACTTTGAAAATGACATGACCTTGACATATGTACCTTTTCCTCTTGACCCATTTATGAGGACAATAATACCAACAAAAATAAGGTATTATATCCTAACAGGTAACAGAAACAATTGCCAACAAAAACAAGCAAGAGTTCAAAATACATTATTCAAAAAAAAAAAATTGAACATTATATCCTGGTTATTTGAGAAAATCCTTCGAGAAAAAAAAATTAAAGGACTTTCTGACAACGGCATCAAAGAAGATCTGGTAAATTCTTAATACGATACGTAATCATATCATTTTTAAGTTTAACAAAATGGTCAGTTGATTGCAAACATAAGGACACATGGATGGAAAATTTGTCTAGTCCTTTTTGGAGTACATTCACCGGAATCAAAACCTTTTCCTGAGCAAATGGGTGCACACAGTTGCTTACTGATTATTATTACTCTAAACTATGACTCATAAGTGTTTTATGTTTATACTCTTTTCTTTTGACTTGAAGAGTTTTGAGATAAACACACTTCTGAGTTTTTATGAATTTTCTTCTTCCCTTTTTACCCTTCCCAATCATAAGTATTGAAATACTTACTGAGGGGTTTTTATTGAAGGAATACTTGTTCCAGAATCATTTTGCAGTAATGTTTTGAGAGATTTGGTCATTTCTGCACGTGCCTATGCCAACCTTCTCATTACCTATGATCTGGACATTTTTGACTCCTTGTTTTCTTAATGTATTTTAACATAGTTGATTTTGTCCTTTTGAGGAACTCAACCTGTTTTCAACACATAAGATCTGAATGACTAAAGTTTTAATTTCCCTCTTTTGTGTTATCAAAAACACTAATGTTTTAAGAACATAGGTTTTTGTTAATCTGAGGTTCATACTTTAGCATTTAGTGAAAACATCACAAATATCAAAACAACAATTGAAATCAATTTTGAACAACAATCCCATAGTTTATCAGATATTTTACAGATCTGAAAACTATGAGTGACTTGTGCATGATATCACTTGTTGCGTGAAATTTGTGTCATATGACATCTTGGTTGATTTACAGAGTTTCTGAATAACCATTTTGATCATGATTCACTCGTTACTCTGTTTTTCAACTGAATACAACCATCCTTAATATCAATGAATTTTGAGCCGAACTGTTTTGTCAAATTGATTGTTAGATCGAATTTGACTGTCCAATCTCTGATACCAATTGTTAGGATCCGAGGCTGACATGATTACATTTGTTTGTATAAAATGAACATTCAGTGAATATAAAACTATGTAAAGTGCAGCAGAATTGTATACAAACTTTGTAAACACAAACATAGAAGAGAATAGTATGTTTAACCACTTGTTTCACCTTGAGTCGAATGATTACAATGAAAAGCAAAAGGTAAAAAATGCAAGTTTACAGACTAAACTCCCCCTCAGCCTGATACTCCAGAGTTGGTTGCACAAGATGAAAGGATTGAATTGAGGAGAAGAACTCACTCAAAACGAATCAAATATAACAGTACAGAGTACTGTTATATTTATAGGCAAACCAAACTACTGATGTACCTCAGCTGACGTCACCATGATAGTGACATCTAACAGCTTAACAACCTATAAACACTGATCTATACAAAACTATTGATGTCTAACAACTGATTGATAATACAATACAAAACAAGTCTAACACTGTTCACGTTCCACTGTTGTAGCCTAAGCACTGATTACTTGAACATCAGTGCTTTCTTCAAAAGGTGATCAGTTCTTTGAATGAGCAGTACTTGGATCTTCAGCAGTACTTAAGAGACAGCAATAGATAGAGCTCAGCGTTTGCCTTTCAGCAGTCTTTAGTTGTTCCATCAGTGTTTGGTTCATCAGTTATTCTTCTGAGCAGTGTTTAGAGTGTATCAGCAGATAGATAACCACTGTCAAGGGGAGAGATTAGTATAAACATCTGCTTATTGTGAATCCACTGTTGTGACCAGGTTTTGGCTTTACATTATCTGTTCCTCTGGTAGGGTTCAACCCCAACATAGACCCCTCTTTTGAAGGTGACGTTACCCTTGGCTAAGTAGTCTGAGTCAGCAGGGATACAGTCCTAAGTAGTCGGGTTAAAGTTTTAATAGTAGCTTACATATGAGGGGATCAAAGAGTTTGGACCCCCGCCATCAAATACCGGTGGGTATTGAAGGAGGTCCTACTAAATTTGACCCAGGTCCCTCAGGATCTATACACTGAACAAGGCAAGACTCTTACCAAACCATTCCCTTAACCCCCGACCAGGTAGCCAACATATCTCCATATAGACCGTGGAGATATGAATGGTGAAAATCTTTTATTTTATTTAGACAGTAAAATAATGCCAAGACACCACAGACAGATGATAAGGAAGAATCACCTTCAACATAAGAAACGAGTTATTAAAGTTATTAATACATAACCAAATAAAAAGTGCGAAAAGATTAAAAATAAAAAGTATTACACTAGACACTTGTCTTCACCAAGTGATGTAAGAGACTTAGGCAAACATGGCCTTTGATTGTCAAGAACTCTTACGATCAATCTTGGATCCCGAGACTACTCACACACTCTACGATGGATGATGGATGATGGTGGTGGATGATGGTTTTGTGATGGTGGTGGTGAGTGGGTGAAGTGTGAGAGAGGTGGTGTGCCAAGGGATGGTTTGCAAATGAGCCAAGCACCCCTATTTATAGCCTGCACAGAAGCACGGACACAGCCCCGTGTCCACCCATCTTCTCTTTCTTCATTAATTGCAGTTTGTCTGCATTAGTTGACCACGCCCCTGTGTCCGCTGGGCACAACCCCGTGTGCAGAAGCGTATCTGTACTATCAAGATTTCCTCAGATTCTGCGAATCTTAGAGTTGACCACGGCCCTGTGTCCGCTGGGCACGCGCCCGTGGTGGGTGATAGAAGCTTCTACAGCTTTGTCTTTTCTGCAGACACTTGGGCACGCCCCCGTGCTCACTGAGCACGGGGCGTGTTCAGCCTTCTGTTCTCTTGTTTTTGCTTGGGAAGATGCTGTCGGGGGGTCGGGCATGCCACGTTTGTTCCTTTTCTTGTATTTATGTTAGATTTAGCTGTCTTTTTGCTTCTTTTGTTCATTTGAGCTCATTTAATCCTGAAAATACAAAAGGAAGACAAAAAACACACTTTTTCCAACATTAGTACTAAAAAGGGTTAGTTTTATGCCACATTTGATGTAATTTATATGTTGCATTTTGTACACATCAAGAATCGTGATGGAGTGGTAGCTGACCATCGCCACCGTTGGCGGCTCCACTTGATTCCGGTGCGTCACCGACCCAAACCGACGGAACAATGGCTGATTGTTTAAGAGAGAGGTTGTGTAGACAATGGCCTTGGCGACGGTTAGCATTCCAACCAAATCAGACCAGATTCCAGTAAGATCCGAACCCATTTGCATGTTTCATTCTTTGTTATATCGGTTCAAAATGAGTCTTGTAAGGAGAATCAGTTGAAGATTCGGTGAGCAGATTATAGTTTGTACGAGAGTTTTTCAAGTGAATCGGTAACTCTCCATGCCGACTCTACATATAAGGTAAGCCACGAACTACTTCCGTCCACATATGTGAATTTCGGTTATATAATCAGGTCTAAATGTATAGAAACAATGACGGGGAGTAGGGCACAGTTGGAATTGGGGGCTGGTTAGGTGAATCTTATTTGTGGGTTTGGTGTGTTTTAAGGATTTGTATTTTGTTAATCGCAAATGCATCTTCATTGTTGCAAGAATCGATCACTAATATGCTGATTTTTGGGCAATTGCAGTTTTACTTTTGTTGGGTTGCTTTATTCGCTCAGTTTTAACTTGAATGTTAAGTTAAAAAACCTAGATGTAATCTTTCTAAAGAGCTAATTTGCATTTTTTACCTTTCAGGTTACTGAAGATAGATCCAATCTTCTATGTCTTTGCTTAAGATAGTTTTCGTATCTGGTGAAACTGGTTGTGGAAAGACAACTCATGTTTCGATCCTTATCTCTACAAATAGATTACCAAGCTCTGTAAGTATCAATAAGTATGTGACATATTGTTTAAATTTGTTATTTTTTATATTGTGAAACTTTTTTATGATCGTAGTGGTCAAAACTTTATCTCGTCTTTTATTCATGAATCTGCATCACGATCACCTCACGAACTCTCCTACCATCGATGCTCTTATTTCTCACCAACACAGGTATGTTTTCCATTCTAATTGCTACTTTACTTGCAATTGATATATTAGAAGTTTATTTATTTGGAACTTCGTCTGATGAATAACTTCGATATCATTGATTTTTCAAGAGAACAACTTTCACCATTGGGTAGGCTAACTTGCTTAGCAAATTAAGTCAATTTGTGATTTTTAATACCCAGTACTCCAGCAACCATCATACTATCATAGGGATGAGCTTGGTACCAACCGGTACCGAACAGGTACCGGTATCGAAAGTACGGTACCGAACCCAAAAGTGGATACCGGTACCGGTACAGTACCGGTATTTGAGGGTAACAACCGGTACCGAACCTGTACCGTACCGGAACGGTACCGAAAATGTCAAAAGTCAGTATCGAATCGGTACCGAAAATGTATCCGGTTCGGTAAATTCGGTACCGGTACCCGGTACCATTTGCTCATCCCTATTATCATAGTTAATTTTCTTTCTCAATAGAACTAAGCATAATGACTTTGACTATGAAAAGGCTAAACTATAAGACTAGTGGGTATGGAGAGCCTCATCCCCAAGGGGATGGGCCGTCACGTCACCGCCATGTAGGAAGGGCTTGAAGGGGATGAACCTAGGGGGTGGGGGATGAACCCCTTTATATATATATATATATATATATATATATATATATATATATGTATATATATATATGTATATATATATATATGTATGTATAGCTGTGTGTGTGAGGAGAAAGGCCCGTCGTGAACGGCTGGTGGGAGCCGAAGTTGCCAAGCCGGAGGAGTGGGGGGCGGTGTGGGGGACCGGCGTCGGGCCAAGCCGGGCCTCAGCCGACCCCCATACCCTCTAGTCTAACTGTAGTTGATCAAAGGAATGGCTATGACTTATTTCTCAATAGAACTGAGCATAATAACTTTGACTATGAAAAAGTCAAGTTATAACAGTTATTGATCAAAGGTATGGCTATGACGCTGGTCCGAATCTCAAACAATTGTTAAACAAACCCTTACATGATCGTTTAACCATTTTCGAGGATTCGTGTGTTTGGCTCAATCTTTTTGGAAACTTCTAGAGTGACGTTCGAAGGGATTTTTAAAAAATATTTGAGTGTTGATGATGTGATGGGGACTGAGTTGCATAGTTTTGTTGTGTCAAGTGCAGGTGTGCTTTAGAAGCATAAAGCTATAAAAAGAATGGTTTGGAATACATAGCTCATGCGCCAGAGTAAAAGAACAAGGAACAAGGCGGATGTTCTATTATTCTTTTGGTATTCCTTTTAGATTAGACCAATAATTGTAACCTGTTGTGGAGATGTTTTGGATGGTACTATATGGTATTGGTAATTGAAACAAATTGTTCAATTTTTCTATCGATTTGATATTGGTTTTACAGACCTCAACATCTCTTCTATTTTGTTATATTAATTTTTCCGATGTCTTCAATTTATTTGACTATTTGAGTATGTTTGGTTAAATACTAATGGTTGTTTCGTCTTGGTTTAACCCGGGCACATCGCTCGAGTTGGAAAGCGTAACGCAAAGTATCCCAGCGCATTGAGGTGGAAAGTGTAGCTTGGGAAATCCAGGCACAAAGCGCTTCGAGTATAGTTTCGAGTATTTGAATTAACGAAAAAAGTAGCAACTGTAGCTAGCTTAAGAGTAATATCACAAATAAACACGAGTGAACCAGGCACAACGCGCCGTTTAAATAAACCTAGTTTATTTAATGATGGACTTGCACCAGATATATCGACTTTATATTGCTAATGATAAGCTAGACATTTTTATTGGTTAATATCGGTTTTGAGTTTTCTTTTAATGAAAGTTTATTATAAGAAAATTAAATAGATCTCTACATTAATTAAATCAAATGATATATTAAATAGAAACGGTAATCACAAATTATAAAGTAAAAATAAAAATAAAACAATACCGAAACTTAAGAATTTAAAAAAAAAATTAATACTTAATCAAAGAAACTAATAGATAAATAAATAAATAAAATACTTATTTGAGAATTTTATATAATTTTTAAGATGATCAGCTGATGATGTCGAGTGTTTCAACTTTCAGCAAGTAGTCTTCAAAACCCAAAAAAAAAACATTTCAAAAAATATTAGATGTTTTATTAGATTTTCCATAGGGCCATGAATCGAATTTTCAAAATCCTAATGTAATTAAATAATAGAGTCAAATGTAATTTTAGTCCATGTGGTTTAGCCGTTTTACCAATTTAGTCTAAAGATTTGAAACGTTGTTATTTTAGTCCAAATAGTTTCTAACGTTGCCATTTTAGTCTACTGGATTAATTTCATTACATTTTCTGTTAACGAGAAGGGCAATTCAGTCATTTTATATGGTCGAATTGTCCTTCTAGTTAACAGAATTATCTATAAAATGACCGAATTGCTCTTCACGTTAACAGAAAAAATTGATGAAGTTAACCCAGTGGACTAAAATGACAAAGTTTGAAACTATTTAGACTAAAATGGCAAGGTTTCAAACCTTTGGATTAAACTGACAAAATAACCCAAACTATAGAGACTAAAATGGCATTTAACTCTAAATAATATGTCGTTACTTTTGCTTCTGTGTTCATCTTCCAAACCTAACAAGTAACAACTACAAAGTCTAACCACAACCCACCAGGAAAAGAATATAACGGTTACATTACCTTCTCCTCTTCTATTTTTTTTTGCTTTTAAGTAGGGTGATTATTGAAGGGTTAAAGTATCACTAAACATCACCGTCAGATCTCGGTTTAATATAAATTTTATCTGTTAGAGCAGGCCTATCCTTGAAAATGTTAAAAAGTTTTGGGCCCTCGGCAAGATTAACGGTCTACCTGTCCTATAATATAAACTCACCAGTCATAACTATAAAAAAGTAAAAACTCATAATAAGACGATAATTGGTATATTTAATTAAGAAGATAATAGTGATTTTAAATTTTGGGTGGCGGCGTAACTTGTTGCCCGACTACCTGCCATTGCTTTGTAATTGCCCTTTGTAAGCCTTTAGTTGAGAACTTACAGAATACGAAAAAATAGGAACTCACGAAGATAATTGCTAGTGATATAAGTGTAAGATAAATTGACAGAATACGAAAAATAGGAACTCACGAAGATAATTGCTAGTGATATAAGTCTAAGATAAATTGAGATGTATAAAAACTGATCTTAATTTTCAATTTGGGTGAACTCCTATGGCTTTCCTCACCGTCATCGACTGACACAGTGGACTTGAATTTCTGTTCTTCTTGATGGAATAAACGTGGTATATGGAGAATTCATCTAGTTTTAATTAAATATAAGTTTCTACACATCAAGTCCTTCAATTCTAACTACATTGGAATTATTCACCCAAACATATTATTTACCTATTTGACCCCATAGGTTAATATTTTAATATATTCATTTTATTTAATATCTAACAAGAATGCAAATTTATGTCACAAAAGTTTTTTTATCATCAAATTTAGGGATTCCAATTTTATGCACCAAAATTTGAGTTGTTACAAATTACCATTTGAAAATCATTGGTAAAGTTCATTTTAGATACAAACCATTTGATTGAATAAGTTAGAGCAACATACGCCTACATCAAGCACTAAACGCCTCAAAACTTGCACTTTTAGGCTTATGGCAAATTGGCAATGCACTTTAAAACGTCAACTTGTAGTTGGTGTATGGCTACGCCTAGTCACCCACTGCGTATGCCTACAACAGTTAAAGCAAAATCCTACACGCTTGTCCTTTCCAACTAGCCAATTTTATGCATATAAAATGTTATTTATACATGCTGAATGTCATGCAACATGAATCATATGTTTACCTTAAACATTCGAAAATAAAATCCATTGTGTTTGTAAAGGATGTAAACCTTTCAAACAATTATGCTAATGCTTAAAAACCATACATTTGTAGAAAAATGTTATGATCATTAAAAAATTTTGATAGTTCCTCTTCATGTAAGTATGGTTTATGTGAGATTTGTAATCTCAATATGAGATTCATTGTGTTTATGTTTCAAGTGAGATTCATTGACCTCAAACCTACAAGTTGAATTCACAATCCTTTGTGTGAGATTTGTAATCTCAATATGAACATTTACTTGACATTAATTAAAAGCTACTCGAAGAATTACCGCGCCATGCGATGGGAAACACAGACACTGCCAGGGTATGCATTGTTTGGTTATTATCCTCAACCAAAACCGAAGTCATCAATTAGTCTATTTTATTAATCAATTGGTTTTCGGTTAATAGGTTGGTTTATTCGGTTAGATTGACGGCTTTTGTTTTTATTCGTTTAATTTCGGTTAATGACCAAAACCAAACTTGGGCTAAAACTTTTAATTAGAAATACAAGAAATTGAGTTATAAATACATGAAATGGATGTATAAATGAACTAAATGGAGGTACAAATATGAAATACATGAATTGAATGTGTTAAAGCTAGAAATATATGAAAATATGAATAGTTCAATTCGCTTAATTTTGGTTAAATGATGGTACAAAAAAATCGATAACCGGTTTTGGTTAATTTGGGTTTTGGTTAATCGATTTTTGGTTAATTCAGTTTTTGGTTGATTTGAGTTCGGTTTCGGTTAACAATTCAGTTATTGCTCACCCTTCAATATTGTTAATCACATACCATATCAATTTTTTAAATAAAAAAAACTATAGCAATACTGTACTCAAATTAATGAGAATAAAATACTCGTTTTTATGGTGGAATTTTTATAAAAAAAAATATTAAAGTAGAAAAATGTTATGATCATTAAAAATCGTGAGGCAGTTAGTGTTTTATAAGATGATAAAATATAACTACTAACTAATTATGTACTACCTCCGTCCCACTAAAAGTGTCCTACTTTGAATTTTCAAAGTCTTTGTTTATAAACTTTGACCTTAACTAATTTTGTTTGTGTTAGATAATACTTGATGAAAGTTATATGATTTGAGTGTGTTATACAAGTGTTTTTATCAGGGTAATTTTCATCACGTTTTATATAACACAAAAAATATATAATTAAAGTCAAAGTTTATAAATAAAGACTTTGAAAATTCAAAATAAGACACATTTAGTGGGACGGAGAGAGTATAATCTTGTTAAAGATGAAGAATTAAAGTGTAATTAGTGTTTAAAAGACTAATTTACCCTCATTTTAGGTTGTACCTTATACATTAAAGCAAAAAAAAAGTTTTTATTTTTTGGTATCTTAAAATGCCATTGTATTATGCAATTACATATATAATATATAGTATATAGAGTTAACTTCCATTTTGCTCCTTGTGATTTGGCCATTTTAACGGTTTTGCCCCCATAGTTTAAAAATAGTCATTTTCCTCCCTGATTTTTTCTAACTTATCGTCATTTTGCTCCCCGCCTCTAACTCCATCCAAAAAATCCATTAACTAGAATGGTATTTTGGTAATTTTATAGATAAAAGCAAGTGCATGTAAGTCTTTTCACCTAATAAACATATAACTTGTTTATTTACATGTATATAAGTAATTCTTTTCTCATCCCCCATCTTTCCAACCACTCTTTCTACCGGCCACCACCATCCACCACCACCTGCAACTACCACCTGCCGATCACGACTATCGTGACTTTTAACTAAACGTTTTAATTGAGTTAGAGCCAGGGAGTGAACTACCGAAATACCCATACTTTTAATTGAACGTTTTAACTGAGTTAGAGCCAGAGAGCAAACTGGCGACAAACTCAAAATATCAGGGAGGAAAATGGCTATTTTTAAACTATTTAAGCAAAACCGTTAAAATGACCAAACCACAGGAAGCAAAACGGAAGTTAACTGTAGTATATATTACCATCTTTCCACAAAACATAAATGGCAAGTTCTTATGTAAATGTAAATATGTAATAACACAGATACTTCTAAGTAATTTTCATGTAATTCAAATTATATATATATAACAACTCAAGACGTAATTTGCATAATAATCCACATACTTAGGGGCTGTTTGGTAGCCTCTGAATGGTTATTAAGAGGCTACCTCTTAATGGAACCATTAAGAATGTTTCCAATAAGAATGTAGAAGAATGTGACATGTGATGATTTACCATTCAGATGTTACCTCTTAACCATTCAGACTTAAGGTTACCTCTTATTCATTCTGATGTTTTAAACCATTAAGAGGTTGCATCTGAATGGTCATTAAAAGACTACCAAACAGCCCCTTACACATTACTATCTTGAAACCCAAATTAAAATATTTAACAATCCAGTCATATTTGCTTAGTAGTATACCCACTCATACATACCAATACATGCTATTATTTTTACATGCATTCCCCTGTATATTAAAAGTCCAATGTTCTGAACAGTAAAGTTATAATAATAATAATAACTAGATGTTGATCCGCCGCGGTGCGGCGGGGTATTTCTTGATAACATGTACAAAACGATGTAATAAAAAATCACAAGTAGCCATCAGCTAAAATTGCGAATCAAGATTGCTGTATAGCTAAGATTTTCAAATATAGTTCTACATGACATCCTTTACACAAAAATAACAGTACTCCATATTGCTCGCAAAAGCAAACAGGTCTGATTATGTTTTGTAGCTTAATCCTTTAGTGTTCCTTGTATTCCAGAAAGCATGAGTCGGGTTGGTTTTTTGGTATGAAAACTGTTCAAGCAAGCAAACGATCCTGCCGGTTTGGGTATCTTTAGCTTTAGTGCTGCAATAAACATAACAAAATTTCAGTCTGCAGTCACTTTTAGTTTCATTTAAAAAAAAAAATCTTTTGCTAACATAGTCAGTCTCTCACTCTTATGCTTCTAAGAGAATAGTTTATATAAAAGAATAGGCTTTTCATATACAACAGTAAGTAAACAAACAGAAGCAGTTGCGTACTTTACAACACCAAACTTTCCTTTAATTGTTATGTGTGTCTATCTCTATTTCAGAATGCAAATCAACCTAAAATTAATAATAAGCAACAACATATATGTGGGAAAAAGTTTGCAAGAAGCATTATTTCTACTCGGTATTCCAATCTGGTAGTGGAAAACCCCTACTTTTCTTTCATCGGTATTCTAGTGTCCATCAACTTAATTATGGATATTTCAGTTTGGGTCCGGTATTCTAGTCTAGCAGTGACAAAACCCTGCTTTTCTTTCATCGCTTAGTTTCAAGTCATAAAAAAAAATCTGGGAATAAGTTAATACATGAGACCTAGGGTGGACGGATTGACGCACAAGGAAGCACATGGGTAAAAAGATGGCGCAATATCTGCGGAAATACTGTCGCATGCGGTCAGTACCGCCGTTTTAGTAGAGGGCCGTATTATACTTTTTTTTTTTACATTCACAAAACACAAATGTAATTTGGTTTCTTTTTTTAACAGCAAATTCATATATATGTATTATTTTCAAGCATCACCGAGGAACAGTGACTAAACGGTCACGGCGTCAGCTTTATCATCTTCTAAACCCTAATACCTAAATCACATTCTTCACTTCTTCTTCACCACATCGACACCTTCCCACCACCGCCCTCCATCATCGTCTTGAACGCCAACGCCACCCACTCCGTCGCCCACATCCGCTTCCAACCAACCTCCACCTCCATCACCACTTCCCCGTCGCTGGTTCCGACCACCACGGCCTCACCCGTCTTCTCCAGCCATACCGGAACCACTACACACCACCGTTCGCCCTCACCTTCGCCGCCGATCTCCGACATCAGGTAAACTTCCCTTTATTAGAGCATTAGTATACAGCATAGGGTTTCTTCTGTAACTGTTGTTTACAACCATCGAGTAAAGAGTTGCTTGATTGGTTGCATCATGGTAACATTCATAATTAGGTTACTTTGTTTCTTTGAATCCCAGTAAACAGAGACAGAGGATTAGAATGTGGGTATTGTCAGTTGATTTTTGGGGCTTTTTTATAACAATGAAAAGAACACTCAATAAAAAGAGTAAAAAATTACTTGAAAAAAAATCCCTTTGTTTTTATGCAAATAAGTTGATATTTTTTTGCCTAAGAAGTGTAAAAAAAAGTTCTATGATGAAAATTGATATATGGCAGCTGTTATACTGCCATCTTTGAGAAGGCTACACCTTGACTTGGTGGTGGTTCTTAAGGCGAAAGCTCGAGTTTAGAGATATATGCCAGCTGTTATACTGCCATCTTTGAGAAGGCTACACTGTGACGTGGTGGTGGTTCTAAAGGAGAAAGCTCGAGTTTAGAGATATCAAGTAAAAACAAACCAGAAAACGAAAGTGGTGTCAAATATGATTTGTGCACTTAGCTTGGAAAAGCTTAGCCAAACATAACATACAAGTCTGAAGCTTTCATAATCCAATTGAATTGTATAAATCAAACGCTTTAGTTAAAGAAAAAAACCTTAAAACATTACAAAGTAAAATTTTATTGTTTGTGAGTTTTTTTCTTTGAATGGCGTTTGTGACTTATTGAGCCATTGAATTGAAAGCCCACAGGATCTATCACAGAATCTGAAAGCAAAACGCCCAAAGAAAAATTTTCTCTCTTCGTTGTATTTTATGAATATTACATCATTTATCGTATACGTATTGTTTTTGGTGTTTTAATATGTTTATTATTGCTGCAATTATCTTTTAATAAAATTTACTTTAGTCTGCTCTGTCTACCAATAATTTCAGTGCATGTTCTTTTTTTTACCAATAAAACCACTTTATTCTTTTTGTACAGCTGCAAAACCAGTGAACACACATGGAGATTGAAAAGACGTCCACTTTCAGCTGGAGACTTGATGGACATCCGTAGAAGATGAGAAGCAGGTTAATATACGATATTGTAGATATGGTACAAATGGTTTTATTTTGCATACCATATCTACAATATCGTATATTAACCTGCTTCTCATCTTCTACGGATGTCCATCAAGTCTCCAGCTGAAAGTGGACGTCTTTTCAATCTCCATGTGTGTTCACTGGTTTTGCAGCTGTACAAAAAGAATAAAGTGGTTTTATTGGTAAAAAAAAGAACATGCACTGAAATTATTGGTAGACAGAGCAGACTAAAGTAAATTTTATTAAAAGATAATTGCAGCAATAATAAACATATTAAAACACCAAAAACAATACGTATACGATAAATGATGTAATATTCATAAAATACAACGAAGAGAGAAAATTTTTCTTTGGGCGTTTTGCTTTCAGATTCTGTGATAGATCCTGTGGGCTTTCAATTCAATGGCTCAATAAGTCACAAACGCCATTCAAAGAAAAAAACTCACAAACAATAAAATTTTACTTTGTAATGTTTTAAGGTTTTTTTCTTTAACTAAAGCATTTGATTTATACAATTCAATTGGATTATGAAAGCTTCAGACTTGTATGTTATGTTTGGCTAAGCTTTTCCAAGCTAAGTGCACAAATCATATTTGACACCACTTTCGTTTTCTGGTTTGTTTTTACTTGATATCTCTAAACTCGAGCTTTCTCCTTTAGAACCACCACCACGTCACAGTGTAGCCTTCTCAAAGATGGCAGTATAACAGCTGGCATATATCTCTAAACTCGAGCTTTCGCCTTAAGAACCACCACCAAGTCAAGGTGTAGCCTTCTCAAAGATGGCAGTATAACAGCTGCCATATATCAATTTTCATCATAGAACTTTTTTTTACACTTCTTAGGCAAAAAAATATCAACTTATTTGCATAAAAACAAAGGGATTTTTTTTCAAGTAATTTTTTACTCTTTTTATTGAGTGTTCTTTTCATTGTTATAAAAAAGCCCCAAAAATCAACTGACAATACCCACATTCTAATCCTCTGTCTCTGTTTACTGGGATTCAAAGAAACAAAGTAACCTAATTATGAATGTTACCATGATGCAACCAATCAAGCAACTCTTTACTCGATGGTTGTAAACAACAGTTACAGAAGAAACCCTATGCTGTATACTAATGCTCTAATAAAGGGAAGTTTACCTGATGTCGGAGATCGGCGGCAAAGGTGAGGGCGAACGGTGGTGTGTAGTGGTTCCGGTATGGCTGGAGAAGACGGGTGAGGCCGTGGTGGTCGGAACCAGCGACGGGGAAGTGGTGATGGAGGTGGAGGTTGGTTGGAAGCGGATGTGGGCGACGGAGTGGGTGGCGTTGGCGTTCAAGACGATGATGGAGGGCGGTGGTGGGAAGGTGTCGATGTGGTGAAGAAGAAGTGAAGAATGTGATTTAGGTATTAGGGTTTAGAAGATGATAAAGCTGACGCCGTGACCGTTTAGTCACTGTTCCTCGGTGATGCTTGAAAATAATACATATATATGAATATATATGATTTTTTAATAGTTTCATTATCTTCTTCACTTTTTAAGTTAGATAAGCTTTTGTCAACGCATGGTTATCGGTACATAAACAAACGACACCAGCCTGGTACAGAAAACACCAAAAGTCGGTATCGAATTGATTTTGAAAATCTTTTAGTTCAGGAAATTCGGTACTGCTACCCGGTACCCTTTTTTTATCCCTGATCACGGGTGTCGTATGAACAACAACGGTATCGTGCAACTTTTTTTCTTTAACTTTTAATGATTTCTATTTTAGTTTCAGGGGTAGGGATGAGCTCAGTGCCAACCAATACCGAATCGGTACTGGAACCGAAAATACCAATTACGGTACCTGTATATGAAGGTAAAAAACGGTAGCGAACCGGTACCAGGAACGCCAAAAGTCGTATCGAATTGGTACTTAAGATCTTTCGGTTCGGGAAATTCGGTACCGGTACCCAGTATCATTTGCAGTATCATTTGCTCATCTCTGACCATATGTTTCATACGAACAACATTATTACCATACAACTTTTTTGGTTGATTTTATTTTGGTTATCTTTTAGTGTTTTTTTTCTATATTTTCTTTTTATTCTTGTCAGCGGTTTCCGTGCGTAACGCGCTCGTAGTAATTTCAAAACACATGTAAACACAGAATAAACAACAAAAAACGTTCGCCGCAACGCGGCGATAGTAAAAAACTAGTTATCCTTTAATTGGACAACATACACAAATTGAGAAGTAGAATGAACTCACCCTAATCTTTAGGGTACACGGTATGGCTTTGGTGAGTTTGATCAGGGTGAGGGTTTGCTGCACGGGGAACGATTGCCGGTGGTGGATCGATGAGTGGGGAGTGGTGATTTCGGTGACTACTCACCGATGCGGGAAGAGGAGGGAAGGAGGAGAGAGTGGGGTTTAATGATAGGTCCCAACCCCTTTCAACCAATCACAATTTTTTTTAGAAAAAATTACAAGTTTTGTCCTTTATCTTTATACCACTTTTCAGGCGGTGTCCTTTTTAACAAATGTTGACAGACGGGGTCCTTTACACCCAACCCAGTTAAAAAACTCAGTTAATTGTTGACAGGCGGTGTCCTATACTACGTATTTTGTTGCAAATTTAGTCCTTTACCTAGTTATTTTGTTGCAAGTTTAGTCCTTTACACCCAACAATTAACAGGTTTTTTAACTGGGTTGGGTGTAAAGGACTAAACTTGCAACAAAATACCTAGTAAAGGACACCGTCTGTCAACATTCGTTAAAAAGGACACCGTCTGAAAAGTGTTTGAGTCATTGCCAGTGATTGAGTGCAAAATGGAGAGTAAAATGGGGGCTTGACATGACATAACATTATTGGCTAGAAAATAACTCAAACACCCTAAGTGATTGAACGATACTCTCCACCTTCACCTTTAGAGCTCCAAAATTGCATGTTCCTAGTCAAATTTTGTTGACTTCCGATAAGTCAACTCAATATCATTAATGGTAAATTCAACTACTTTAACTTCTAATCTCACTCTAATTATACTTACTTAAGTACTGGAACTCAGTTGTTCACGTTTGAACCCTTAGAATGGAATATGGATCCGTTTGCCTCTCAAAAATAGTTCAATCACTAAACATGCCAAAACCATTGCTGCCTCAAATTAGTAAACCAATAAACAATCTTTTTAGTCCACTTTTTACACAAAATAACCAACATCAATATTTTACGACATTTTTACTCCATTTCTATAATAATTATGATGATGTTATACCAACACATCATAAACTAATATTTATTTTTTATCTTATATTTTACACCCAAAAAATCGGATTGTTTATAAGTTGCCACTTGCCGCTTGTTACTTGGCACTGATGGACCGAGTTGGTATTAATGACAATAACTATTGATAATCACTCACTACTAATAATTCATTACTACCGCTTTCATATAGTTTTCCATCAATCACTATAAGCAACTTCTAAAGGGTTTTCAACATCGTAATTAAATACCGATTTTATTAGAAACGTTGAGCATTATTTTTCACTCTGTACCCGAATTGCCCCTTGTTGTGCAAGTATTCAAAGGATCCACGATGCAACACATGTATTTAAGGGCGGTTGCATATGCACATGTCTAATTACAAGTTTTAGGCGCATCGTCATAATAATTCAGATGATCCATTATATTGTTCATGCATTAAGTCTCGATATTTAGACGCACCATTGTAAAGTTAGGTTTACTATTATAAGTTGTCGATGCACACCGTTGTTACAAAGTTGAGCGCAATGTTATAACTAGTTTAGTCCCATAGTCATCCAACGTTGTAAGTAGTTTAAAACTAATCATTTTAATCAACAATGTATATTCTATAAGAAAACCATTGTTTTTACTCATTACACACTACTAGAAAATACACTCATCTTGACACGCGAACAATGACACACACATATTTTACGACATTTAAAAGCGTATGTCAAGAAAAAAATGTCATGGTTTACAAAATTTAATAAATCTATGACATTCTTTTTTGTGTGTCATGTTTTTGGCGTCATAAAAAAACAAGATTCATCTTAACACGCAAACAATGACACACGCTCATTTTATGACATTTGAAAGTGCCTGTCAAGAAAAAAAAAATGTCATGGTTTTTCAAAATTTAATATATTTATGACACACTTTTTTGTTGATCCTTTTAGCATCATAAAAAAACAAGATCTATCTTGATACGTGACACACGCTGTTAAGAAAAAAATGTCATAGCTGTACAAAATTTAGTAAATTTATGAAACTGTTTTGGTGTGTCACATTTTTAGCGTCATAAAAAACATTATATAAACATAAGGGTTAATTTTCTATAGCAGTTATTGTTTATGTAATATGGAAATCATGGTTAATTTCCAATAGCAAATCATGGGAAAAACTTGAAAACTGTTAAAGAGAAAAAATTGTACGGACTTATGAAAAATGATATATATCTAATATATTAATTAAAAATTATATTAACAATGTCTCGTTTAGGCTCATGAGCTGGGTTGAGCTCGGGGTAGTTTACTTAATGAGCTTGTTTTTAGGTTCAAGCTCGTTACAGTTAGGCTCGTCATAGTGGTTTTGGGATATGGCCATGCCGTTTGGTGTTGGTTTTGGAAGGTACCCTATCGACGAGGCGATGTTCTCGCCGGTCTCTCATGATTTCTCATCCCACCCGCATCTTCCACTACTAGAAAATGAGGATAATGCAACTTTTTATATGAAACCTTTTTCAACTGTGTTGCATTGGACTCTAATGCAATTTCGCTCAACAAAAAGGTTGCATTAAAATATTTTTTTTTTTTGAACGGCAGAAATTCTATGATTATAGAACCGGGCCAGCATATGCTGTAAAACCCAAAATTACAACTAGAAACCGAAAAAAAGAGAAAAACAAAACTTTTACACAATCCCCCAACAAATTATTACTAATTTATAATATCTCTTATATTGAAATCCTCCCATCTCTCCCAAACCGCATCTTTTACCTTCGATCTGCTTTTTAGCCATAAAAACGAGTCTGCCTTGATCTCATCGACTATGTTTTCTCCTGACCTTACTATGCCTTTGAACTCTTTTTCGTTTCTTGCTTTCCATATGTGCCACATAGTCGTCTGTATAACCAGTTTTACAATTTTCTTCCACTTTGTAGAACCATTTAACTCATCTGCGTATGCTAGAGCCTTCTCACAAGAACTGATATCCCCCGCTGATGGTAGTTTCAGCCAAATGATGATTTTCCTCCACACTAATACTGATTCTATGCATTCGCTGATGGTGTGCTCAACCGTCTCTTCCGCTGATCTACATCTAGGGCATAGGTAATCTTCTAGCATAATACCTCTTCTCCTCAATTCGGCTTTTACCGGAATTCTACCAATCCCCGCCCTCCATGTGAAATAATTTAATTTTGCAGGCAACCACGAGTTCTAGTGCTTCCATTCTGCTTCTCTATTGTTATCCATCTGCTTATAGATCTGCTCTTTGACGGCTGCTACTGTAAATTCTTCCCAGCTACCATCCGCCCATCCCCATCTATCTTTACCTGTAAGAGTTTTTATGTTATATAATTCTTTTAACAATCCTGACCATTGAGACCACTCAACATCAGAGCATGGCGGTCTCAACCATTCGATGTTCCACTGCACTTCGTTCCGAACACATATGGCGAGTTCTGAAACCCTAGCCTGTTTGCTTTTTGCGATTTTATACAATTCTGGGAATTATTTTATAAACGGTTTCTCTCCAGCCTATCTATCCAGCCAAAATTTAGTCTCTGCTCCATCTCCCAGTTTCACCATTAGTCGATCTTGTATAATTATATCTCTGCTTTCCAGTTCTCTAAATGATGCCACTATGTCTTTCCACAGACCACTGATTCTATTGTTTACAGGAAAGTATTTTTTACTTCTTAAGTTTGCATGAATCGCCCTTATGACCCTTGCCCACAGTTCTGTCGGATTCATCTTGTATTTCCATCCCCATTTTGATCGCAATGCTAGATTAGCAATGCTCATGTCCCCAATACCAAAGCCTCCGTCTTTTCTTGGTTTTGTCATTTTGTTCCACGCTATCCATCTGATTTTGTTCTTTCCATCTTTCTTTCCCCAGACAAAATCTCTGCGGATGCCCTCTAGTTTTTGTAAGACTTTCTTTGGTGCTCGAAATATTGACAAATAGTAATTTGGCAAAGCTCCCATCACTGCTTTCACAAGGACCAATCTTCCGGCGAAGGATAAGCATTTAGCTTTCCAAGCCGAGAGTTTGCTATTAAACTTATCCACAACTGGTTTCCAAAATTTAACTCGTTTCATGTTTGCTCCGATAGTTAATCCGAGGAACCGGAAAGGTAGTTCTCCTTTGCTACAATTTAACTTGGCTGCCATACTATCAATTTCCTCCTCTTCAATACCCACTCCAAATAGCTTGGATTTGTTTAAGTTTACTTTTAAACCCGAGACTAGATAAAAACATCTCAGTATTCTTTTTAAATTTTGTATATTTGTTTCGGACCACTCCCCCATGAAAATAACATCGTCCGCGTAACATAGGTGTGATATACACGGGCCTTCGTTTGGTAATTCTACACCTTTAAACACCCCCTTTCTCCCGCCCTATTCATTATGACATTTAATGCTTCCATAGCTAAGATAAATAGGAAAGGGGATAGGGGATCACCTTGTCTTAAGCCTCTTTGTAGTTTGAACTCTGAGGTTGGGGAACCGTTCACCAATACTGAAGCCCAACTTGATTTCAGACATGCTCCGATCCATTTTCTCCACAAGAATGGGAATTTCATTGCTTTTAGATTCGCCAAAAGAAATTTCCAGTTTATTGAATCGTATGCTTTCTCAAGTCTACTTTGAAAACGAAGATTTTCGGCTTACTCTTCTTAGCCCAGGATATGACCTCACTTGCAATCATCGGGCCATCGAAAATAGACCTACCTTCCACGAAAGCAGTTTGAACCGAGCCGACTACAGAGCTGGTGACCTTTTTAACTCTAGTTGCTAGAATCTTAGCAATCACTTTGTATAGTACTCCAATCAGAGAAATTGGCCGATATTCGCTAACGTCTTTTGGATCTCTCGTCTTTGGAATTAGAGCTACAAAGGACGGATTACAACCCCTGTCGATACGTGCCTTTTCATGAAATTCCTTTAGTGCTCCCATGAAGTGTTTCTCTAGTTGATCCCAGTATTTTTTAATGAATTTGAACGAAAAACCATCAGGCCCGGGAGCCCTGTCACTGCCGCACGCCCAGACCGCTTTTTTTATCTCTTCTCTTGAGAACTCAGTAACCAGCTTATTTATTTGATCATTTGTGATATGTGCAAAACCTCTTCCATCCAGCGTCGGTCTTCTAATTACAGGTTCTATGAATCTTGCCTTGAAACTTTCTAAAATGGAAGGTAGGTCTATTTTCGACATTTTTCATAAAAAGTTGGAGAATCTTATTAAAATTGCGACATTTTCGATGGAGAATCTTATGAAAAATGTCGACTACAGAGCTTGAAACTTTCATAAAAATATTTAATGCGACCTTTTTCATAAAAAGTTGGAGAATCTTATTAAAATTGCAACTTTTCTCTTGTAAGGTTGCATATTTTATTGAAATTTGCAACTTTTATAAGAAAAGTTACATTGTTAAAACTTAAATAGAACTCTTGTGTTAAAAGGTTGTGTAATTCAATAAAAAGATAAAAAATTTTGATTTGTAAATAATAAAAAAACTTCCGTTATTATTTTGGTGTTATTTGATGCTTAAATAATAGTTTTTTTGACATATCTTACGAAAAAAAACTTTTAAATACTTTTAGAAAAATAACAAATGCATCCAAAAAAGCAAATATGTTTAATAAAATGATACACTAAAAATTAATTGTTTATAGAACTTTTGACGAAACATCCCCAATTGTACGCGTAATCTCTTTTTTTTAAACATTATCTTTATATTAATTCTCAAGGTTGGTATGTACAATAAAGTATTGTTTTTTATTGTGATTTCTTGGTTAAATAATTTGAAAATGAAATATTAACACAAAATTAGATTTGGTTTATTTGTGTGTAAACTGCAATATAATCCATGCTATACGAGTTCAACACAAGGCACCCAACCCCTCCAGAAGGGCTGTAAACGAGCCGAGTCGAGCTGAGCTAGACCCAGCTCGAGCTCGGCTCGAACTCGATTCGAGCTGGCTCGGCTCGAAGTCAAATTTCAAATCGAGCTGAAATTTGAGGCTCGAGCTCGACTCGATTAGAATTCGAGCTAGCTCGGCTCGATCTAGTTCGAACTAACAAAAAACCGCAAAATTTACTACTAAAAAAATGTAACACTCTAATTTTAATTATACTAATTCTTACCAACTAGACACGAATTTTCATGATCAATTTAAAACAAAACATTAATATTAATGTTAACTTAGTACATACTAGTTTATCAACCTTCCAAAACAATAATAGGATACATAAGTATTTCTTCTATTACAAGTTTCACTAATGATTAACTAAGACAAAAGTTGCGGAACTAATTCTCAAATGTGTTCGGTTCGTGAGCCTTGAATTGATCATCATCCGCTCGCTTGACATACTTGAAGCTGGAAAATTTAAACAATATTAGGGTGAGAATCCTTAGAAATTACGCATAATCGAAAGTACGCTTAAAACGGATTCAATCTATGAAAACAAACAAAGTTCAACAAAATTGGCTGGGCTCCACCGTAACTTACGGTGGACACCGTAAGTTACGGTGGCCACTGGGCAACTATGGCCTGCCGTAAATCAGTAAAGAACCACCGTAAGAGATCATCCTCTACCGTAAGTTACGGTAGCTACCGTAACTTACGGTAGCTTCTGCATATTTTCCTGTTTTGCTGTTTTGACCCGTTTATTTCAGTTTTTGCACTTTTAAGATATCAAAGCACAATACGGGACATTTCTTTGCAACAAGTGTGACCCGTTTTGGGTTCCTTGTTTCAACACCCACGCTCCCATTACCGGTTTGCGTGTTTAACACAAATTTTCCCATTACCCAACACCGGGTTTATGGTCTACGGATAAGGTACTCCCGTTACCCGGTTTGTACCCATCCTTGGTAATCCGTTTGGGTTGCCATCATGAAGTCCCTCATTCAAGCAACCAAACCATTACAACCTTATATTGTTCATAACTAACAAACATTAACAATGAAGACTAAATTAACAATATTGTCGAAGCGTTAGCCACGTACCTCAAAGCTTTCCCTTTAAACGAGCGTCCGCACCGGCTTGACTTCCCGACGCCTCGCTCGTGTTGCCTAAAATATACAAGCCAATTACCATTAGAACCTTTCGGCTCATGACTTAAGCTTGTTACTTTACCAACACTACAATTTGTGTCAATCAATGTCTTTTAGGCATTTTATCGAGCATCTTATGTGCATGATTTCTCACAATTCATAATTAAGTTTAACATTTGTCATTTAGCCATGATAAACATCAATTTAGGCAATTTCACATAATTTTCACATCAATAAATTCTGAACCTATTTCATAGAACTTGAATTACACTAGGATAACATCATAATCCTAATGTTCCATACTTTTCTACAAAATTCTCATATCACCTCTAATGGTGATTATGAACTTTACAAGAATTAGGCCAAATTTCAACAAGTAATCGACTAGGGTTCATCCCTATACACTATTTCAATCAAAACAACTATCATGCATGCTCAGATTCAAATCTCATGAATTTATCTAAAATTTAAGATAGAACCAAATCATGAAATTTCGCATACCTTACGACCCCTTAGCCAAGATGATCACAAATCTATATTCAGATTTTAATTTGGACTTGATTTGAACCTTCAATTGGTGAATTTTGTGTATGTTAGGGTTTGATGGAGAAACCTCCTGGTCGCCCTAAGCTCTGGTCGATTAAACACACACTTAGGTGTGTGTTTGGTGTGTTGTTTTACTAATAATAATTCAAGTTCCAGATTTGACAAGTTTGGTCCCTCAATTATACATAAGCTATAGAAAGGGCATTTAATCATACTTGTCATATTATGTTAAGATACCTACTAACTAGGTTATCTTTCCTAGTCTTTTATCTTAACTTATTACTGATATTTAGTTTAAAACGTAGCATTAATATTTTTGGGGTGTTACAAGTCCACCCTCCTTAAAGAGGGTTTCGTCCCCGAAACCTGTTTATGGATAAGACATAAATGTATACACGTACCGAAAAGTGTAGGGTAGAGTCGTCTCATTTCCTCTTCAGACTCCCAAGTGGTGTCTGATCCTTTTCGGTGTTCCCATTTGACCCTTACTTGATTAATCATCTTGTTTCTCAAGCTTTTCACCTTACGGTCTAAAATCGCAATTGGTCTCACCGCGTAGTTGAGACTATTATCCACCTCGATCTCGTTGTAGTGGATATACGCGGTTTCGTCAGTTAGACATTTCCGGAGATGTGATACATGGAACGTGCTATGTATCCCACTCAACTCCGCAGGCAGTTCGAGACGGTATGCCACCCTACCGACCCGCTCGATGATTCTGAAAGGCCCAATAAACCTTGGGCTTAGTTTTCCCTTTTTCTAAATCGGATTATTCTTTTCCATAGTGATACCTTCAGCATCACCTTATCACCAAGTTGAAACTCTATTGGTCTTCTTCGTTTGTCTGCATACGCCTTTTGTCGATCTTGAGCCGCTTTCAGGTGAGCTCGGACTATGTCAATCTTTTTATTCGTGAGTCCGACTATATCCTTATGTGCAAGTTCACGCGGACCAACCTCGCCCCAACATACCGGAGTTCGGCACTTCCTACCGTATAGCATCTCATACGGAGCCATACCGATGCTTGCGTGGTAACTGTTATTATATGAAAATTCAACCAACGACAGGTGAATATCCCAACTACCCCCGAAATCAATTATGCACGCCCGTAACATATCTTCCAATGTTTGTATTGTTCTTTCACTTTGACCATCCGTTTGAGGATGGTACGCGGTGCTAATGAACAATTTAGTTCCCATTTGCTTTTGGAAATCGCACCAAAAACTTGAAATGAACCGGGTATCCCTATCGGACACGATGGATACGGTACTCCGTGGCGTGCTATTATCTCATTAGTGTACACTTCTGACATCTTTTCTGACGTATAGGTTTCCCGGATAGGGATGAAATGGGCACTTTTGGTTAGTCTATCCACAATTACCCAAATGGCATCAAAACCACGGCTGGTTCTGGGCAGTTTGGTTAGCAGGTCCATTGTAATTTGTTCCCACTTCCAAACTGGAATGTCTAATGGTTGCAACTTACCGTATGGTTTTTGATGCTCCGCTTTGACTTGTAAGCAAGTCAAACACTTCTCCACATATTTAACCACATCCCTTTTCATCCCCGGCCACCAATAGTTTTGCTTCAAATCTCTATACATCTTAGTCGCTCCGGGATGGATCGAATAGCGAGACTTATGAGCCTCGTCAAGCAGGAGACTCTTAACACCACATGTGTTTGGGACCCAAATCCTATCATTCCGGTATTTCATCCCATTACTTCCTTCCGTAAGGTCTTTTACCATCCCTTTTATACGTTCTTTCTTCCAATTTTCTTCCTTTACCGCTTCGGTTTGGGCTTATCGGATTCGCTCAAGCAAGCCTGAAGTTACTACCAACTGCATAGACCGTACTCGAATTGGAGCGCATTCGTCCTTTCGGCTAAGGGCATCCGCCACCACATTAGCCTTTCCAGGGTGGTAGTGGATCTCGTATTCGTAGTCTTTCACCACTTCTAACCAACGTCTCTACCTCATATTTAACTCCTTCTGATCGAAGAAGTACTTCAAACTCTTATGGTCAGTGAAAATAGTACTTTTCACACCATACAAGTAATGCCTCCAGATTTTCAAGGCAAAGACCACGGCTGCCAACTCAAGATCATGAGTCGGATACTTTGTTTCATGCGGCTTAATGTAACACCCTAGTTACTAATTAACGATTTTGTATGTAATTACCAACGATTAGATGTGTGGTTAAGACTACACATGCTATAAAAATACGGGTTTATTAAAACTTTTACAAATCATAAGTTATTCTACATAACGTGATTAAATTCGTTGTTTAAAATTTACTATGTGTCAAAGTGCGGAAGCGTGTGTCTTTATCGTGTTCGGTTCTTCACTGAGCTTGATCGTCTTCCGACATCCAAAAGTACCTACATTTCAATAACATGAAATGCTTTAGTCATACAGGACTTAAAACGTGTCTAAACGAGTCCGAGAAACAATTGATAACAAAAACAAAAATTTCAACCTGACCTCCACCGTAAATTACGATGGCACCGTAATTTACGGTGGCCACTGGTTTTACATGCCCCTACCGTAAACCAGTAGGGGGCCACCGTAAGGCTTTTCATCTCCACCGTAAATTACGGTGGCACCGTAATTTACGGTGGACCCTGCATCCAGTTTTCCATTTTTGCCGTAATTTGACACGAAATCTTCCGTATCTTTCAAACCGCTTGTCCGTTTGGCCTACCGTTTCTTCCTACGTGTTTGTAATTTGATTCTCCATCATTTGGAGTTAAAATCCGACATTCGGCTTAACAAAATTTAAGACTTCTAAGTCTTCGGCTTATTACCCTTTATACCAAATTTTGACCCGGTTATGCATTTTATTAAACAAACGTATTTATTTGATTCCTATATTTCATACACTTCATCAAATAATTGTGATATACCATATTAGGTTCTAATCATAGGTTTATTCACAAATTAAACCCGTTTCCACTAGTATGCTTATTTTGACCCGTTAAGGATATTTTAAGCACTTTTAAGCTCAATTTCGCTTTCATTCTAATCTAGCATTGTAACCTATATCTCTTATCTAGTACTCTTCCATCACAACTAAATGTGTGTTGGATTTAAAGTAGATATCTATGTGTTCCGAATTTATACCTCTTGAAATATCATTTTACAGCAAAGACTCATATGGAGTCTTTTGGCCCAAGAACTACATATTTCACTACCCGTACTCGTTCTAAACTTTTGTTTAATCATAAGACTCCTTTCTAAACAACCTCTAAGAGTTGTTTGTTCAATTTAGCCTACAAGGGCGTTTGGGTCGATTTTGGTCCTTCTTTTACAATGAAGGGCTACCACCAATTATTCGACCAAATTAGCACTTTTACATACATCATGAATAAGCGTACCTGGCTCGGATCAACAAATAGACCCGATTTTAATACCTTGCTTTATTTCGCTAATTTAGAACGATGCGAATATCCATTGGATATCTATTCCTGTAAGCGTATGACTCGACAAAAAAATCATTAGTCTATATAGTCAAAAGGTGTTGTCTACACCTTTTGACCCGTTTGGCCGAATTGACCATTTATCTTTGCGAAATGATATTTATTATCATCTCCTCTACATGACTCTTCCCATTTAACACCGTACGGTAATTTTAAATATAAACCGTGTATTTCTTTCGACATAATATGACCAATTTATCGATTTACTTCTTTTTAACCATTATTATGGTTTCTATCATCTTTGATTTTCTTGTTCCGTTCGACTACACGACGGAACATCATATTTCAATTGTTTAGATATCTCATTCATAATTTATATGATAAGAAAACATTCCACAATTTAAGACTAGTGTAAGCTATACTTACCTTGCATCCGAATTATGCTTTTTCCGCCATTCTTGCTTCGTTTGACCCGCTTCCTTTCCAAGCCTCCACCTAGCTTGTCAAGCTTCAAACTATCATCATAATTCGTAAGACGGTTATATTAGTCATCATTAATTATGACTATTCCATCTTACATATTTTCTATCACAATTACCATTCGATCTTATTAATGGTCGGTTTGACTATTTAAAAGTCAAATCACCAATTAACACATATGATTGCACTATCAAGTTCACAAGACTCAATTAGGCACATTATCAACACTTAGTTCTCATTTAGGCATTTTAAAAAACACCTAATGTGCATGATTTTACATATTTACTAACTAGTTCCTAACTAGTTATTTTTACCAAGATTAACATCAAAATTCACCACTATCACTTATGATCAATTACTCAAACTTGCAAATTGTTCAAGTATCTTGTTCCTACTAGCAACTATGATGTTTTTAAACATGTGTACATCATCATCTTTACTACATAATCAAAACCCACTTGACACATGAGTGTATGATCATGGATTCACAACCATGAACATCAATTCAACAAGTACATGACTAGGGTTTATTCCTAGACATAGTTTCATCACTAATTTCACCCAAACAACAAACATGCAAGTTCAGATTCGAGTTCTCTAGGTTTGCTCAGAATTTCAACTAGAGATTTCTCAAGAAATTTACATACCTCATGACTCCTTCTTCAATGGAGATCACTAATTCATACTCGGATTTTGATTTGGACTTGATTTGCCCCTTCAATTTGATGAAATTGTGTTGATTAGGGTTTGACCCTTCTTGGTCGCCCCTGAGCTCGATCCAGAACACACACTGTGTGTGTGTGTGTTTGTGTTTGTTTTTATTAAATAACTTTTCTAGTTATCCCGCTTTAACCCCTCGTGTTTGGTTCGTTATTAAGTAGGCCACGACCTACTTATTTCTTTTAACAATTTTCCCACTTATTGACTAGGTTAAATGTTCCTAGTTAACTTAGCGGGTTCGGGAATATTTATGACTAAGTTTATTTTAGGTCCCGTTAGGTCGGGCCTTCTATAAACTTTATTTCCTCCAAAAGCCTTTATACTACATTTATTTAATATTAGGTTTATTTATTTAAAATCCTAATATTCACCGGGCTATTTTACCACTAACGGTACTTTACCCGTCTTTTAGTATTAACATGGGTTAATTACCAAACCCGTTTTCGGGGTGTTACAAATCTACCCCCTTAAAGAGGTTTTGTCCTCGAAACCTTGCTTACATAGTTCATTGAGTTTCTAAACTCAATGCGTTTGACTTGAGTAATTTCTTAAGCATTACTCATACTTTAACCAATTGTTAGCATTACCAGAAAAATTATGGTAATATCTTTTTGGTTACAGAACTTTTACGTATCTCATATGACATAATGTAACTTGAAATAACGTAATTCTGTTATTTTTACTAGTTTAGTTAACTTAGCGATTTCCATCGCTTTTATATATTATCGAACTCTTGGTGCATTTGTCGCCTCGACCCGTTTAAGGGTCCTTAGTGAAATATTCCACTTTTAGCAACAAATTCTTTTGTTTTCAAATTTATCTATTCGGTTCAGCTATACCGAATCTACCGCTTACAAGCAAACCAAATTTTCTTGATTTGAATTGGTGACCTTAACCGGTCTCATTAACTAGTCTTATTAGTTCAGTTACTTTTATCACTCGCTTGGTTATAATGTGATTTTACTTCACATTACATTTCCTAACCGTGATCGTGTCACATCATGTTTAATTTGTATCAACCTTTCATTTTTGAAAATATCACTTTTCGAATATATCATCTTGCGCCTATCAGTGTCAAGACTTGTATCTTTCATGCTTACTATTTAAATTCCTATCAGAATTTATGTTTGTAAAAACATTATTTCTTACTAAAACCGAAGTTTTAGTTTTAGGATCTTTTCTTTAACTTGTGTCAATCATCCATACCCGGATATTGACAGTCCGTAATTTAATCCTTTACAGTCTTAGTTTTATGCGGGGATTCTTAACTGATTTCCTCGCTTTATCCAATCTAACCCGTAGGTTTTATCACTTAGCCTTACGGGCTATTTTTGATTCGACATTCACCTCTTTAGGGCGAAGTCCCTATAACTTCTTTCTAATCATGACCCGTGGGTCGTTTTAGTCCGTAGATCTCTCATTTGTTTATAACCCTAAAGGTTATGTTGATCCCGTAGATCACTCTTTTTACTCGTGTCTTATTAAAATATATATTTGGTGTCAAAGCACTCTTTTTACGTTTGAAAATCATTTGTCTCAAGCTTACCATTATCCGGCTTGCGCTTACTTATGCCTTCAAGCATTATACTTTATTCAACCCGTTCAATCTCAAAATAGTTGAATATAATTATCAAAATTTCTGTTTACGAAATTTTATGGTCTTTTAGTCATAACTCATAATCTGAGTCTTTTGACTTTAAATTCGTGTTCTCGTTTCTCGGTTTACGCATGTGTTTAAATCCTTACCCATTAACCGGGTACTTTACCGAAGTCATTATTAGTGCAAGCATTCCGGTATACATCAAGTTTTCGTTTTAATTTGTTTGGTTGTCTTAGCGGAAGCCCTCGCTTTTATTCAACCAAACCTTTATTCTTTATTTGACCATCCTTGACAGTCTTTTAAACTATGAATGATGATTATCATCATCATCATTTCTTTACTACGACCAAAGTCAACGATTTTGATCGTTTTTCTCTTGTGGGCAATACCTTTGTTTCTATGACCCCGCGGGTCATTTATACTTTGGTTTTACAATGCCCTTTTTGTCTACCATGGTTTTCGATCGTTTTTCCCCATGTGGGCAATACCTTTGTTTCTATGACCCCGCGGGTCATTTATACTTTGGTTTTACAATGCCCTTTTTGTCTACCATGGTTGTTTCATCAAAAATGACTTATGTCACGAATTTCCTTGGGTCTTTTATTTCTATGTGCGCCATACATCGTTTTTATGGTTCCCGCGAAAACCATTTATACGAGTATGCCCATGAGATTTCTTGACCCTAAGGATCCTTTAAATTTCATTCTTCTTGACCTTACTACATCGGACATAACTGCGCTCATTATAAGAAGCTCATGCTATCATGTGTTCACTACTTACTTGGCCAGAGTCAGCGATCAACACGTGGTACGCGTGACCTTATTATAATTACCACATCACGTCCCATGTAAGTAACTCCTCAAATTATCTCCATGTTTATGGTTTCATTTGGTAAAACTTTATTTAATTGTTAGTTAACAATTATTAGTTTTAGTCGTTTATTCCTTGAACATGTACAATGTCCCTTTTTATAAACGTTTATTCACATTCATTGATGTGATCATTACTTTTCTCAATAGGATTTATATTGAGAATATTTACTTGGATGATCACTCTTGTCCAAGTTTCTATATAAACAAGTCTTGTTATTCATTTGTTATTCATCATTGTGAATAACACATTTCCTATTAAATTTCTCTTGGAAATCAGGTTTTCCAAGTTCTATCATATGTGTATGCAACCGTTATTACTTACGTGTTTGTTGCATATAACGACTCGTACGATTAAATTTAAAAGTGTGCACCTGGTAATGCTTGCCCTAACGGGCTTCTCTTGTCATTAGTCTTGTTCGCGACCGTTACGCGATTTTGGTCCTTGATGAGTATGCTCTTCCTATCATACCTCGGACCGTTCCATCATCATATTCACAATTCGTTTGACTCTCGTCGTCTTCAAACGCGAGTGTCCTTCAATTAAAACATTCACAAAGTTAGTAACGTCAACTTCAATAATCGCCCGTATTATAATACAAGGCTTTTTCTACTATACGCGTCAACGCGCGTATTTTCGTCAACTATATCAATCATTTTAATTGGGGTAACGTGTATCACACGATAGCCCTATGTGTTGTTTACAACACTTTAGCATGCTAAACTATTAACATACTTGTACTTACCGGATTTGCGATCAAGCTTCAAACCGAACACTATTCTTTGTCAAGAGCATAAGGTTTAAGTCCAAGCATGGTTCCTCCCCACCATACTCGGATCTCTTAAACCAAGGCTCTGATACCAACTTGTAACACCCTAGTTACTAATTAACGATTTTGTATGTAATTACCAACGATTAGATGTGTGGTTAAGACTACACATGCTATAAAAATACGGGTTTATTAAAACTTTTACAAATCATAAGTTATTCTACATAACGTGATTAAATTCGTTGTTTAAAATTTACTATGTGTCAAAGTGCGGAAGCGTGTGTCTTTATCGTGTTCGGCTCTTCACTGAGCTTGATCGTCTTCCGGCATCCAAAAGTACCTACATTTCAATAACATGAAATGCTTTAGTCATACAGGACTTAAAACGTGTCTAAACGAGTCCGAGAAACAATTGATAACAAAAACAAAAATTTCAACCTGACCTCCACCGTAAATTACGGTGGCACCGTAATTTACGGTGGCCACTGGTTTTACATGCCCCTACCGTAAACCAGTAGGGGGCCACCGTAAGGCTTTTCATCTCCACCGTAAATTACGGTGGCACCATAATTTACGGTGGACCCTGCATCCAGTTTTCCATTTTTGCCGTAATTTGACACGAAATCTTCCGTATCTTTCAAACCGCTTGTCCGTTTGGCCTACCGTTTCTTCCTACGTGTTTGTAATTTGATTCTCCATCATTTGGAGTTAAAATCCGATATTCGGCTTAACAAAATTTAAGACTTCTAAGTCTTCGGCTTATTACCCTTTATACCAAATTTTGACCCGGTTATGCATTTTATCAAACAAACGTATTTATTTGATTCCTATATTTCATACACTTCATCAAATAATTGTGATATACCATATTAGGTTCTAATCATAGATTTATTCACAAATTAAACCCGTTTCCACTAGTATGCTTATTTTGACCCGTTAAGGATATTTTAAGCACTTTTAAGCTCAATTTCGCTTTCATTCTAATCTAGCATTGTAACCTATATCTCTTATCTAGTACTCTTCCATCACAACTAAATGTGTGTTGGATTTAAAGTAGATATCTATGTGTTCCGAATTTATACCTCTTGAAATATCATTTTACGGCGAAGACTCATATGGAGTCTTTTGGCCCAAGAACTACATCTTTCACTACCCGTACTCGTTCTAAACTTTTGTTTAATCATAAGACTCCTTTCCAAACAACCTCTAAGAGTTGTTTGTTCAATTTAGACTACAAGGGCGTTTGGGTCGATTTTGGTCCTTCTTTTACAATGAAGGGCTACCACCAATTATTCGACCAAATTAGCACTTTTACATACATCATGAATAAGCGTACCTGACTCGGATCAACAAATAGACCCGATTTTAATACCTTGCTTTATTTCGCTAATTTAGAACGATGCGAATATCCATTGGATATCTATTCCTGTAAGCATATGACTCGACAAAAGAATCATTAGTCTATATAACAAAAGGTGTTGTCTACACCTTTTGACCCGTTTGGCCGAATTGACCATTTATCTTTGCGAAATGATATTTATTATCATCTCCTCTACATGACTCTTCCCGTTTAACACCGTACGGTAATTTTAAATATAAACCGTGTATTTCTTTCGACATAATATGACCAATTTATCGATTTACTTCTTTTTAACCATTATTATGGTTTCTATCATCTTTGATTTTCTTGTTCCGTTCGACTACACGACGGAACATCATATTTCAATTGTTTAGATATCTCATTCATAATTTATATGATAAGAAAACATTCCACAATTTAAGACTAGTGTAAGCTATACTTACCTTGCATCCGAATTATGCTTTTTCCGCCATTCTTGCTTCGTTTGACCCGCTTCCTTTCCAAGCCTCCACCTAGCTTGTCAAGCTTCAAACTATCATCATAATTCGTAAGACGGTTATATTAGTCATCATTAATTATGACTATTCCATCTTACATATTTTCTATCACAATTACCATTCGATCTTATTAATGGTCGGTTTGACTATTTAAAAGTCAAATCACCAATTAACACATATGATTGCACTATCAAGTTCACAAGACTCAATTAGGCACATTATCAACACTTAGTTCTCATTTAGGCATTTTAACAAACACCTAATGTGCATGATTTTACATATTTACTAACTAGTTCCTAACTAGTTATTTTTACCAAGATTAACATCAAAATTCACCACTATCACTTATGATCAATTACTCAAACTTGCAAATTGTTCAAGTATCTTGTTCCTACTAGCAACTATGATGTTTTTAAACATGTGTACATCATCATCTTTACTACATAATCAAAACCCACTTGACACATGAGTGTATGATCATGGATTCACAACCATGAACATCAATTCAACAAGTACATGACTAGGGTTTACTCCTAGACATAGTTTCATCACTAATTTCACCCAAACAACAAACATGCAAGTTCAGATTCGAGTTCTCTAGGTTTGCTCAGAATTTCAACTAGAGATTTCTCAAGAAATTTACATACCTCATGACTCCTTCTTCAATGGAGATCACTAATTCATACTCGGATTTTGATTTGGACTTGATTTGCCCCTTCAATTTGATGAAATTGTGTTGATTAGGGTTTGACCCTTCTTGGTCGCCCCTGAGCTCGATCCAGAACACACACTGTGTGTGTGTGTGTGTTTGTGTTTGTTTTTATTAAATAACTTTTCTAGTTATCCCGCTTTAACCCCTCGTGTTTGGTTCGTTATTAAGTAGGCCACGACCTACTTATTTCTTTTAACAATTTTCCCACTTATTGACTAGGTTAAATGTTCCTAGTTAACTTAGCGGGTTCGGGAATATTTATGACTAAGTTTATTTTAGGTCCCGTTAGGTCGGGCCTTCTATAAACTTTATTTCCTCCAAAAGCCTTTATACTACATTTATTTAATATTAGGTTTATTTATTTAAAATCCTAATATTCACCGGGCTATTTTACCACTAACGGTACTTTACCCGTCTTTTAGTATTAACATGGGTTAATTACCAAACCCGTTTTCGGGGTTTTACACTTAAGTTGCCTAGAGGCATATGCGATCACCCTTCCCCTTTGCATTAGCACGCACCCAAGGCCTAGGTGTGATGCATCCGAATACACTACCATATCCTCCGTACCATCCGGTAAAGTCAACACCGGTGCACAGGTTAACTTTTCTTTTAATGTCTGAAATGCCTTTTCTTGATCGCTTCCCCAGACGAACTTCTCATTCTTGCGGGCCAATTTGGTCAATGGCGCTGCGATTTTGGAGAAATCCTAAATGAATCTCTGATAGTAACCTGCCAACCCCAAGAAACTTCTAATTTCGGATGGATTCTTTGGAGGACTCCATTTTGACACCGCTTCCACCTTCGACGGATCCACCAATATTCCCTCGGCACTTATGACGTGCCCTAAGAATTGCACCTCTCGTAACCAGAAGGCGCATTTTGAGAATTTAGCATATAATCTTTCCCGCTTTAATACCTCCAATACTTCTCGTACATGGTTAGCGTGCTCCGCCATGTTTCTTGAATAAACGAGGATGTCGTCTATAAAAACAATCACCGATCTATCGAGCATCGGCTTGCAAACCGGGTTCATGAGGTCCATGAAAGCCGCGGGCGCATTCGTTAATCCGAAAGATATCACGAGAAATTCGAAATGTCCGTATCGTGTTCGGAATGCCGTTTTTGGTACATCATTTTCCTTTACCCTTAATTGGTGGTAACCCGATCTCAAATCGATTTTTGAAAACCAGCTAGCGCCTTGTAATTGATCGAATAAGTCGTCGATTCTCGGGAGTGGGTATCGATTCTTTACCGTGAGTTTGTTTAACTCCCGGTAATCAATACACATCCGCATGCTCCCGTCCTGCTTCTTTACAAATAGCACTGGGGCTCCCCAAGGAGACACGCTAGGCCGGATGAATCCCTTTTCAAGTAAATCTTGTAACTGAGACATTAATTCTTGCAGTTCCGACGGTGCCAATCTATAAGGTGCCTTAGCAACTGGTTTAGCACCCGGAGTCAGTTCAATCCCGAACTCTATTTCGCGCTCTGGTGGCATTCCCGGAAGATCCTCGGGAAAGACATCTTCGAATTCACGCACCACAGGTACGTCTTCAATCCTTGGCGTTTCTTTTTCCACGTCACGTACGTAAGTTAAATATGTAATCACCACGAAATTTTGAATTTCATATTTATTTTACATTTTCGTTTTCAATGTAACCTCACCTTATACGTTAATGCAAGTTGGCTATTTTACCCATCAGTGCCCATTCGCATATGTTTATTTGTTTATTTTTTTTTCAAACTTATTCAATAAGATAAAGTTTTTTTTATATATAAGTTAACAATTCCAAAATAAATAATAACAAAACAATATCATGATATCTCATTTTCAAACCCATTTATGAAAGACTACGTAGTGAAAAAAAAAACATGGATTAGAATTTTTTTTATAAAAAAATAGCAAAGATCAATGTTTTTATAAAAATTACAATGGGCCATTTAGTCTTTTGAAAGGTTGAATTATGAGTTAAATGAATTTGGTCTAAAATGAAACAAAACAGAAAGTACAGGGACTGTTTGTAGCAAATTTGATCAAAATTTTGAAATGTACAAAAAAATCCTTCACGCGCCAGTATTGTTCGATGTCGGCAACTTTTCGACTCGCCGATTTCTCATATATCTCACCCAAGAATATCATTATCGAGTTTCTAAGTTTAAATCATGCACCTAGTCGCCTTAACGAATCAATTAAACGCGTTTTAGCTGTCCATATATACCAAATCATAATCAAATCGTATCTCTTCCCTGTTAGCGATTTCTTCCAATGAAGGAAGTGTCGGTCGAAACTTTGTATTTATACCACGTCTAACCTTCATTCTGAAACACTTTCACTCGAAAATCACTTCCAAGAATCTGTCCGAAGTCGTCTAAACCACTGCAGTTTCGCCGGAGTTCTTATCTTGCCTGTTGAAACAATGGTTAACACAAGGATAACCAAGAGGGTCATTTCACTTATGGGGTTCAACCTCTTCTCTCACTCGTATCGGTGGCCTGAGATCTGCAAAACAGTAAACACCGTTAGTCTCGTTAAGAGGGGAAGGGGATTTTCCCTCTTAACCAGGCTCCGGCGTGAGAATAAGTACTGCTCTGAGATGAATAAAACAGTGTGTGTATAGAGTGAGTAAAGAGAGCCAAGATCCTGAACCTGAATGATGAAGGGTCCTATTTATAACCGGAGGGTGAAGAAGGAGGAAGCTGTCCGACCAAGGGGAATATCCTCTTGGTCTGCTCTGTCGCGAAGGGTGTAGTGGTACACGTGGCGTCCTTGTATTCGCTTGTGCTGGGTACCTCGTACTGGTCGCGTCAGCCCTGCTCCCTGGATTGCCGCAGGCCTATGTGGCCTTCTGTCAATGGTGACACGTGTTGTCCTTTATGTTGGGCAAAGCATCTTTGGTGCCAGCCGTGAACCGCCTAGGTGTCTTCTGGAAGCTTCTAGAAGGTTCTGGTGACATGGATGCCTTGTGTGCACAAAAAGTGGTGTGGTCCCTGCCATGTAGGCAGGGAATTGGGACCATACCTCTTCAAGTCCCCCCAGTCCAGTGTGCCTTCTAGTTGAGTTGATCGTCTAGGAGGGATTCTGGACTTATGAGAGTTGTGATTTCTATGCATCGCGTTGAAGTTGGTGAATATAAAGTGAGCCAAGTGGACGCGTGCCGTATGGTTATTGGCTCTCTGAAAAAGTGAGCCAAATGGACGCATGCCGCATGGGTTTTGGCCCTTTGAAAATAATGAGCCAAATGGACGCATGCCGCATGGGTTCTGACTCTCTTGAAAAAGTGAGCCAAATGGACGTATGCCGCATGGGTTTTGATTCTCTTGAAAAAGTGTGCCAAATGGACGCATGCCGCATGGGTTTTGGCCTTTTGAAAAAAAAATGAGCCAAATGGACGCATGCCGCATGGGTTTTGACTCTCTTGAAAAAGTGAGCCAAGTGGACGCATGCCGCATGGGTTTTGATTCTCTTGAAAAAGAATGAGCCAAATGGACACATGCCGCATGGGTTTTGACTCTCTTGAAAAAGTGAGCCAAATGGACGCATGCCGCATGGGTTTTGGCTCTCTTGTGCTTCCTTCTGTTGGAAGTTTGGTGGTTATGGGGAAGTGTTTGGTGTGACCGTCTGACGTCCCTGTCTTTTCGGAGGCGAACAGTTGCTTTTGCAGTGACTTTCTGTCACATCAGCAGACCCTGTCGCCCATGCTTCCCGAAAAATGAGCCGACGTCTTCTCTCTCCTGTGACGTGTCAGTCATCTATTGGGCGCTTTTTCTGTTCCCTGACGTTCCACTACCCATCGCATTAAATGCGATGGGTATAAATATGGGGCGGTTATCTCTTTCTTCCCTCACTTTCGAATTCTAAGTGCGATTTCTCTCTATCTTCTTCTTGTTTGTTCTATCTTTCACATTCTCAAATCATCTTCTTCTTGACCCTTATCATGGCTGATAAGAATCCAACTCAGAAGAAAAGGAAGCATAGAGGTAGGGCTCCTCCTGGTCCAGACCAGGCTGTGATTAACTGGAAGGAGGAGGAATTTCAGATGCTTGTGAGGGGACATAACTTTCGTCCTGAGTGGGGAGCTCGTTATCCTCCCTCTGGATCCACTGCATTGGATGCCCCTCTGGGTTTTATCACGTTGTATGCTGCTTTTTTCCGGGAAGGCAATTTTAGGTTGCCGATTACGAAGTTCACTGTTGCTGTTTTGAGGGGTTATGGGCTCCATATTTCTCAGATAAATGCGATTGGGCTCCCTCGGATTACCCATTTCGAGTTTGTCTGCAGGTCTTACCGTGTTGAGCCCACGTTTGAGATGTTCAACGCTATCTACAGCGTTTCGTATACCAGTGGGTTTTACTCTTTTCAGGCTAGGATGGGAGTTGCTCAGGTGTGTTCTGTTCCGATAAAGGGCATTCATGATTGGAAGCAGAAGTTTTTTTATATCCGCCGAGGTGTGATTCCGGTGGATATGTCATATCGGCAAGTGAGTCAAGGGATCCCTAAGGTGGATGTTCTTCCCAACTATGGTGATCAAGACTGGTTTAAGAAGATAACTGCGAAGCCGGCTGCTATTTCTCAACTGGATGAGATGGCTTTGGTTGGTGCAGGGATGAGTTTGCTGTGGGTTCCTAAACATCCGCTGGGTCAGCCTGCGTATAGCCATAAGGGCAAATGTATTGTTCTTTCATGTCTCATCACTTGATTATTTCCCTTTATGCTTACTATGTGTCCTTATTTTTGTTTCCATTTTGCAGTTGGTTATAGTTTGTTGAATGCCTTGGACCCTAAATCAGCGGGTGCCATGGTTGAAGCTATCCAGGCTGATGGGAATCCAACGTGGTTGGAGCAAATACGGGACCGTTTTCTGCATCCTACCGACGCTAGTTTGAGCAGATACGCGAATGAAGTTCTTGGTGAGGATGATGGAGATGACTTTGTCGACTCTGGTCGAGAGGAAGTCGTCATCCTTTCTAGTGGAAGTTCTGACCGGGATGTTGAAGATCTAATATCTCATTCCGCGCGTGCAGGTACCGCGCTTGGTGGTGTTGCTGAGCCGGTACATGGGTTTGCTGAGGATGACGACGATGCGGAGGCGTCTGTTGATCCGTCTGCCCAGTTGGACACGAGGAAGAAAGCACGCACTGATAGATCTGGAAAGAGGGAAGAGAAGAAGGAGGGCGGAGCTGCTGGATCTTCTCGTAAGCAACCTTCTACTCTTCCTTATCTAGATTATGTGGTAGTGTCTGATACGTTGTCTGGCCTAGGCCCTGGGGAGGTGCGTCAGGGGTCGGATCCTGACGATAAGGCCACTTTGACTGAGCATATGAAGAAGAAAGCTCTCGATGATCACAAACGTCGCCTTGATGAGCAGGCTGCTGCTGTTTTTGCTGCCAAGAAGGCAAAGCTTCAAAAAGAGGTCCCCCCAGCGCCCTCAGAGTCCGAGATTGATTTGGGCGTGTTTAGTGGAGGTCGTGGGAATTTGTTGGAGGAGATATATGCTGCCTCTGCTCCTCTTCCTGGTAAGTTTTCCTTCATTGTACGTTTTTCGTATTTTTCCTTGGATTGCTCTTTTAATTGTTGTCTTATGGCAGAATCTAAGACTAGCAAGAAACCGCGGCCGGTGGATATTTCTCAGATTACTCCACCTACCTCTCCTCCTTCGAGGACTGTTGGCTTGACCCCTCCTCGAGATGGTGTTGATGTAACTGTGAGGGGCGGTGAAGGGTTTGTTGAAGGTATATTTGAGGGAGGTGACGCTGCTGGAGGTGATGTTGGTGGTGATGCTGGTGGAGGCCACGGTGCCGGAGGTGATGTTGCTGGAGGCGATAAGGGTAAAGGTGTTGAAGTGGAGATGGAGTCTAGTGAGACTACTCCGCAACAAACCATTTACACAAAACGCCCTCCCGTTAAAGGTGGAGCCACTTCTGGCTTTGTGCGGGACTCGCATTTTGAACGTGTTCCTGATGATTCATGGGGCAATCCGGCTTGTGATGATATGCCTCATGTCCCTCGCTGGGGCCTTACTCAGGGTTCTCGAATGACTGACTTGCAGAATTGTCATGAGTTTTTCTCCTTGTCCCTTCCTCCTGCCGAGAGAATGTTTCAGAAAAACCGCAGCCGCTTTGCCCTTATGGATGATCATGTTACGGCTGGGGTTAAGTTCTTTGCCACTTCTCAGGAGATTCTTCGCGAATGGCGATCTATGGGAGAAGAAACTCTGGCGTTTGAGGAGGCTAAAAAGGCGTTTTCTGAAGAGAGAGAAAAATTTAACGCAGAGCAAAAAGGTTTGCAATGGCGGGTTGCTGAGGCTGAGCGGAAGCTCGAAGAGCAGAAACAGTTGAATGAGCAAAAACAAAAGGATTGGGAATCGGCATGTGCTCGTACGAACGCGGAGATGCAGTCGCAACGTGATGCTATTGTGCGGCTGTCTGGTGAGAAGACGGCCCTTGCTGACGAGGCTCATCAGGCGCGTCTTGCTGCGGAGAAGAAAGAAAAAGAATACGTTGCGCGGATCGATAAGCTGGAGCTTCTTGCGCAGGAGAAGGCTGCGGAGTGTGAAACTGTTCAGCGCCTTCTTGATGAGAAGGCGGCTGAGTGTCGTGCTTCTGAGCTTCTTGCTGAGGAGGCCTCAGCTGATAGTAGGTGGTTGCTTTCCCGCGGCGTTCCTTTGGTAATGTTTTTGGTTTTTTCATTTCGTTTTTGTCTTTGCATATTCTTGTTCTTATTCGGTCTCGTTCTCATGCAGCTTGCTGATCGTATTTTACATTCTGATGAACTTGCGCGCTATATGTTTGAATTGGGTAGGGCAGGGTATAATAGTGGACGCAAGTTTGGGTATGCTGAAGGTAAACTTGCGGCGGCGAACAATGAGAAGGATTTCACTTCGAGCTATATAAAGAGGATTGTGATGCTGCCTATGCTGCGAAGCGAAAAGAGTTCTCGACGCTTGATTTAGCTGTTGTTCGGGCCTCTGGGAAGTTGGCTCACAAAGCGAATGGGGTGGCTTTGTTGTAAAAAGCCTTGGGAGAAGATGGCGATGATGCTGCTGGAGGTGCTGGCTCCAGCCATGCTTGATAGGTTGTTTCCGGCCTGCGTGCCATGTATGGCCCTGAATGGGCTTGTAATGGTTGTTTTTTGAGACAATTTGAAATTTCTTACCTGTGGTGTTATGTATTTGACAGATGTGTTGTTACTTTGATTATGGTTATGCAAATTTTGAAATCGTCATAATATGTGCATGTTTAATTACTTTGATTAGGTGTCACGAATGAATGATGGCGCTGACAGGTGATGCTGTGTTTCTACAACGTTTTTATTCTGTCGTTTAAGTATGCGCGCTTGTATGTGACATACGAAGTGATCGAGTTACAGGTTATTGTGTGAGCTCAGCTGGGGTCACAGCCTTGGGAGCGTTACAATGTTTGTTTACCTTGCTATCGATATTTTCGTGTTTATGTGGGCACGAAGTTATGTTTTTTGGCGTTGTGTAGGCTTTGGTTGTGTTTCTGACCCGGCTGTTCACTTGGTTGTGACGAGCCTTGGAGGTCTACAACGTTTCCTATGGTCGAGCCATTGATGTTTTCGTGTACGCCCGAAGTAATAAATGCAGTTGTGACAAAAAATTTGCATGAAGTAAAGATAGCCAAACACTTCTTGTATTAGGTAAATGTGTCGGCGATTCGCCCTATACGATTACATGTTTATATGTAGCATTTTCGTAACTGTTGGGCATTCCAGGTTCGTGGAACCTCTTTGTCGTTCATGGTGCGTAGCTTGTATGCCCCCTTGCCGAGGACCTCATCAATGATGTACGGGCCTTCCCATTTGGGAGCCAGTTTTCCCGGTTTTTCTGCGTTGGACGCTTCATTGTCCCTTAAGACATAATCGCCTGGGTTGAAGGTGCAGATCCGGACTCGGGAGTTGTAATATTTTTCAAGCTTTGACTTGTATTTGGCTTCATTGATTGCTGCCATCTCTCTCCGTTCTTCTAGGAGGTCCAGGTCGATCCTCCTTTCTTCTTCGTTATTGATCAGATTCATGGAGAGCATTCTCGGAGATGGAAGCCCGATTTCTGCTGGGATCACAGCCTCGGACCCATAGACCAAGCTGAAAGGTGTTTCTCCATTGCTTGTTTTGGGCATTGTTCTATGGGCCCATAATATGCTTGGTAGCTCATCGACTCACCCTCGTCTTTTTTCACCGAGCCTCGCTTTGATGCCATCGACGATGCTCTTGTTGACCGCTTCGACTTGACCATTCCCTTGCGGATGTGCGACCGACGAGAAGGTATGCTCAATGTTTAGTTCCTTGAACCATCGTTCGAGATCATCTGCTGCAAAGTTTGTACCATTGTCGGTGATGATTCGGAGTGGCAGGCCGAACCGGCATATGATTTGTTCCCAAATGAATCGTTTAACGACTGCCGATGTGGTTGACGCAAGTGCTTTTGCTTCCACCCACTTGGTGAAGTAATCGACCGCGACGATGATGAACTTGACTGCCCCCGGAGCTTCTGGGAAAGGGCCCACCATGTCTATGCCCCATTGCTGAAAGGGCCATGCGGTTGTTACTGGTACCAATTCGTTTTTTGGACGCATGGTTTTTGGTGCATGCCGTTGGCAGCCGCTGCACTTCCTTAATTCCTTCACGGCATCGAGGTGCATTCCGGGCCAGTAGTAACCGGCGTTCATTA
Organism: Helianthus annuus; assembly: GCF_002127325.2. NCBI lineage: Eukaryota > Viridiplantae > Streptophyta > Magnoliopsida > Asterales > Asteraceae > Helianthus > Helianthus annuus. Next base: position 166,787,375 of record NC_035442.2, read on the forward strand.
CTTTTGCCACTACCATGCGTGGCCCGGCGTGGATACCGCAGATGCCTTCATGTACTTCCCGGATCAGATAATTTGCGTCGTCGGCGTCAACACATCTTAGCAGCGGGCCGAGATATGACTTTCGGTACAATATCCCGTCTGCCATCTGATAATGTTCTGATTTATACTGGATTTTCCGCGCCTCAGCTTTATTTTCTGGAAGTATCCCGGACTGTAAGTACATGATTATGGGTGTCATCCAGGACGTGGTTCCCGTTTGGATGACGCTGACTTCTCTGAGTGGAACAGATGGGTTGCTTAAAACTTCTATGCGCACGTCTTTGGCTAGGTGCTGGAAGCTTGTTGACGCAAGCTTGCTTAAGGCGTCTGCCGGCTTGTTTTCGCTGCGGTTTATGTGGTGCACCTTGTAAGAATAGAAGGTTTGCAGCAACGTCTTTGCTTGGTTGAGATAGAGTGCCATTATGTCGCTCTTGGCTTCGTATTGACCATTGATTTGGCCTGCTACTAACATGGAGTCCACATGTGCTTCGATGTGTCGGACTCCCATTTTGATTGCCAAACGCAGGCCGGCCAGAAAGGCTTCGTACTCGGCTTCGTTATTTGTGCTCTTGAAGTCTAGGCGTATGGCGTAAGTGAACTCGTGTTTGTCAGGGCTTACTAGCCGTAGCCCCGCGCCTGCCCCATCTTCGTTGGATGCACCGTCTGTGTACAGCAGCCATGGTTCTTCGGTTTGTTTTTTCTCAGCCTTCTCCATCGCCTTACACTCTCTGTCTTTGTCATCCGGGACTTCCGTCATGAAGTCTGCCAAAACTTGGCCTTTGATCGACGGTCGTGGTCTGAAGACTACGTTGTGTCCCCCTAGCTCTATTGCCCATTTGGCCAACCTTCCTGATACTTCTGGCCTTGCTAGGATATTCCCAATATTGTAATTTGTTAACACGTGGATGACGTGATTGGCGAAATATCGGCGCAGCCTTCTTGACGCGTGAATCAGTGCAAGGACAAGCTTTTCCATGATTGCGTATCTGGTTTCTGGGTCGGTTAAGGTTCTGGACACATAATACACAGGTGTTTGGACACCTTGTCGATCAACCAGCAATACGGCTCCGACGGCCCTGTCGGAAGCTGAGAGGTACAAGACCAAAGGCTCTCCTTTGTTTGGTGCGGTTAGAGTTGGCAGCTTGATGAGACAGTCTTTCATCTCGCGGAACGCATTTTCTGCTTCCGGAGTCCATTGGAATTGGTTTTTCTTCATGCAGTTGCGCAAGGTCTTGATGAATGGGAAGGATTTTGCTGCGTGGTTAGCTAGGAACCGATTGAGTGCTGCCAATCGTCCTGCGAGCTTTTGCATGTCTTTGACGTTTGCTGGTGAAGGCATCCTCTCTATGGCCTGGACCTTTTCTGGGTTCACCTTAAAACCATCTTTAGTGACTATGAAGCCCAAAAACTTTCCTTCCTCCATTCCGAATGAGCACTTTGCTGGATTCAGTTTGATGCTCACGCTGCGCAGCGTGTTGAAGGTTTTCTGAATGTTTGCCAGCATCGCGCTCTCCTCCTTGCTCATGATTACCAGATCATCCATGTATACCTCTATGTATTTACCGATGGCGTCACTGAATGTTTCGTTCATCAACCGTTGATACGTAGCACCTGCATTCTTTAAGCCGAACGGCATCTTGGTGTAGCAGTATAACCCCGTTGGCGTGCGGAATGCGGTTTTATCTTCGTCTTGAACAGCCATCTGGACCTGGTGGTATCCTTTGTAGCAATCCAGAAAACATTTCCACCGAAACGTTGCCAAAGAATCTATTTTCTCGTCTATGTCTGGTAAAGCATAGCAGTCACGGGGACATGCTTTGTTCAGATCCTTGTAGTCGACACACATTCTCCAACTACCATTCGGTTTCTTTACCATTACTGGGCTTGCTACCCACGTTTGGTACCGGACTTCCCTGATGATTCCTGCGTTTAGCAGTTCTAACACTTGTTCTTTCATTGCATCGTGTTTGATGTCTCCCAGGTGTCGTTTAGCATGCACTACTGGCTTTGCATCCTCTGAAACATTTAGCCGGTGTTCTGCTATATGCCGTGGAACACCAACCATATCAGCCGGTGTCCAGGCGAACACGTCCATGTTGTCATGCAGTAATTTCTTTAGCGCCGCACGCGTTAGATCAGACATTGCGGGTCCCAGAGTGACTGTTTGTTCTGGGTACGCGCTGTTCAATACCCATTTTTCTGCCTCTATGCGCGGTGCAGGCTTGCTTGCTTTTGCCGGTCGGATTTCATCTGTTGCTAGTACTTCTTTGCTTGCGTATATCAAAGCGATGCCTGTTTCGGTTGGAAAACCTATGGCAGAATGTGGTGCGGAACAGATCATGCTGAAATCTCCTTGTGATTCTCTTCCTAGGAGGATGTCATGTCTTGAATGTGCCGGTAGTACCATGAATGTGACTTCTTCGGTTCTTGAATTTCTCCCATCAGAAAGCAATACTGGGAATGATATTTGTCCTAGGGGAAAGACGGCCTCGTTGCAGAAACCAGTTAGTGGGTAATCGACTGGTTCTAGGCGCGCCTTATCCTCTTGGTCGAATTGATTGAAGCACTGTTCATATATGATGTCTGCGGTGCTCCCGGGATCAATAAAGATGTAATCTGTTTGGTAGTGGCCGATCACCCCTGGGATGACTATTGGCCGCTTTTCTCTTGGACCTCCCCTGACAACTGGGAACACCACTTGCTTCTCGCGCCATGAATCATCCTGCGCGCGCTTGTTGTAGTTTTTTCTTGGTCGCCGTGGACCTCCTTGCACCATATGAGTTTCTAGCTTTCTGAGCTTCTTGTTGTCTGGACCTTCATCTCTTCGTTGTATCTGGCGGTAATCGCGCTTTCCTCCTTTGACTAAGTGACCGAGCTTTCCGTCTCTTAGAGCTCTTTCGATTTCTTGCTTTAAGCTAAAGCAATCGTCGGTCAAGTGGCCCGTATCTTTGTGGAATTCACAGAAGAGATTTGGGTCTTGACCCCTTTTGTTGCGCATCTGCAAGGGTGGTTTGAACTGATGGTTCTCTGTGGCTAAAACTTCAGAAGGTGTTTTGGTTAGTGGGGTCCACTGCTTTTCTCTATTTTCGCGCTTTACTTCTTTTCGATGGGCTATCTGATTGATCGTATGGCGTGCGTCGTCCCGTGGGGGGCTTCGTTCTCTGTTCCCAGGAGCCCTCCAGGGTTGATTTCTGCCCCTTCTGTTGTTTCGATCGTTATGGTTATGTGCGCGCTGACGGTGATCGTCACCGGTCAGTTGCCTGTCTGTCTGCGCAATGGTCTTGGCCGCTTCAATGAAGGTTTCCCAGTCTTTGGGTCGTCTAAACCACTGCAGTTTCGCCGGAGTTCTTATCTTGCCGGAATCTTCTTATCGTCGCTAATAAACGCATCTCGTAAGTTCTTTACGATGCTTTGTTTGTTAATGCTCTGTTGTTGAAAGCTTCAGTTATTCTAGTATTTCATTACACCATCTAAGTTATTGGAAATTATAGCACAAGGAACTAGTGTTTGTTTATACACTGATTTGGGAAGATGAGTTAACACAAGAACAAGCTAAATAAATTAATCAAACAGTTTTCTGTGTGAAAGATGTTAACTGCTATGGTGGATGGGTTGTTTAGTTAAAGCTTTGGGTTAGTTAAAGCTATGGTGGATGGCTTGTTTATTTAATTATTATTTTTTTATTATTATTCCTTTCCGGTTGCTCGTTTTAAATGTTTAGTAATTATTTATTTTTCTTTTCTTTACTGGTAAATAATTTTCTTTCAAAAAAAAATGTAGTATAGTGAATTTGCAATGTATGGAAAACTTTAGAAATTATAAATTAAATGATAACAAGTTTAGTCATCTGATTCACATTTGTATTATGATCAGTTCATTTATATATAAAAAAAAGAAACAAATATCTCTTTTAAATCCAATTCGTTTATAAAAAAAAGGTTTCAGCTAAATTAAATTGGCTTATATTTCATAAAACCATAAACGTTATTTTGTTTATATAAATAAAAAAAACAAATTCTATTATTAAGTTTTTCAAACCGAACTTATATCTATTTACAATTTAAGGAAAATTATAAATCTTTTGAAATAAATGAAGTAGAGTTATTTCTCCTTTAACAAACTGACCCATCCAACCTAAAATTTATATATTATATATCAAATATTCACACTTTATTTAAAGTTAAAGAAAATTTCACACTTCCCACAATTCTTTCATTGTTACATAAGCCTTTACACTTTTAACCAAATTGTTTGTTTTAATTAAGCGAAGTAAATAATTTCCTACTTAATTATTTAGTCATAGTTGTTTTATAATTTCCTTATAATCTTGACAAAGTATATTTATTCAGTTACATTAATTATTTGAATTAAATAAATAACCTTATGTCATAATTTTTAAATAAATGACAAAACTCGTAATCAATACTCGTTTAAAACATAAAACCCCCGTGTTCCCAAATCAGTTATGGAAACCCTAGTCCTAGCGTGCTTTTGACACCAAACTTAGTTCGTAGATTAAACTTACTGTTTAACTGTATTAGGGTAGCATTTGGGATTTTTCCTAACGCCTTCGCTCCTTATTTCTTGTGTGAAATATTCGCTCCCCAAGGTGAGTACATAGTTCCCTTTTTACCTCTTTTTGGGATGATACATATGATGAACTAAATTTTGCTTAAACGTTATACAATTCATTATTTTTTTATGGCTTATGTGATCACTATTTGCTTTGTATGAAACTTGTTGGTTTACTTCAACATGTGCATTCATTAATTTCGGCCAAACCGTCCGGTAGTATATTATAGCGCTATAGGTGTGACGACCCATCTCCACTTCCATTTGGATTTGCTTATTTAACACATTTTGCTTATTTTGCTTTTTGGGAAGTGGAGGATGATAGAATCCGTTAAACATGTCAGCTTAGGTTTGAATGTGCCACCCGTGACCCATACTCGTTAAATGCAATATGCTTAGTGCTCTACTTGTGCCATATTGAATTGTAAATAAAATATTTTTATCACATGCTTTACCATAAAACCTATGTTACTCGCCGGCTTTTAGCTGACCTATGTTTTTTCTCACATATGTTTCAGGTGGTACCAATTGATGATGATTTACAAGCTTTCTATCACTTAGGATCATGGAACTTTTTGCCTTAGTTAAACTTTAAAACGATCGTTATGTCTTGTTTTGGACAAGTTGTTTGTTTGATTTGGTTGTTGAACATAAATTTGACTTAATATTATATTTGAACTTTAATTAGTGCCATGTGTCTTTGAGCATCCTATCATACGTGGCGTCCCAACGTTTCCGTCTTCGGTTGGGGTGTTACAGATTGGTATCAGAGCCATGGTTATAGGGAATTAGGTTATTAGATTGCTTTTGACCTAGACTATAACCCTCCTAGGACACCTACATGTACCTTAATGTGTGATCTTCCTTATCCCTTTCTTTATCCCTATCCTCATCCTTACCTTAGATTCTTAGTTCTCTATATTACACTTAATCATCATCTATCCTTAGATGATTTAAATTCTTAGGCTTTAAGCCTTAAATGTTTTCATAATCTCGTCAAAGTCTTGGGTTTGAATAACAATTAAGAACACGTGCAATCTGGAAGGGTGGACGCCTGTACTCCGAGTTTTCTGTCTAGGCAAGCACTTCGTATAAATTCCAATCTTCCGAGGAACCAGTTGTGCTTACCTGGGAACTCTTGGGGTGAGTGTCCACTTATAGGCTAAAGCATGTCTTCCCAAAATGTTATAAGAACCCAAATACTTTGATTAGTCGATGATTTCGTTTATTCGTTTATTTAAATGAGTAAATGATTTCTATCTTTATGTTTATTTCTTCATGCTCTCATTGTTTTACATAAAGAGTTTAAATTTCAAAACAATCTCTCTTATCCTTGTGAACTTATAGGTTTTCCCTTGTTCTTATAGGATGCCTCCTCGTAGCGATAACCAGAACAATGCACAGAACCCCGAACTTGCTGCCATGATTGCCCAACAAATGGCTGCAATACTCCCAACACTTGTGGCCCAGCTCAATCAGGCCAACGCAGGCAACAACAACAACAACAACGTGAACGCACCTGCCCCTTGCTCATTCAAGCAGTTCAATTCTTGTAACCCCATCAAGTATTCTGGGTCTGAGGGAGCCACAGGGCTCTTACAGTGGTTTGAAGGCATTGAAAGCACCTTCCACCATTGTCAGTGTCCCAACAATCGCAAGGTGGGTTTGCCTCAAGTGTCTTTCAGAAGAGGGCACTCACATGGTGGAATGGGGTCATGAGAGATCGTGGTGCGAATGTGGCTATGGCTTTAACTTGGGAGGAACTTAGAGATCTTATCGGAGGGAATTCTGCCCACGAAATGAAATGAGGGCCCTTGAAACTGAATTTTATGAGCTCACACAAGACAGTGGTGAGAATCGTGCTTATACCAACCGGTATGAGGAGTTGAGCCTTCTTTGCCCAACTATGGTTGAACCTTTAGATCGTGCCATCGAAAAATATATCGAGGGCCTGCCCGCACTAATTCAAGATGTTGTCACTGGTAGCAAGCCCGCTACAGTCAGGGAAGCAATTGAGCTAGCTGCGACCTTGACGGATTCTCATGTTAAGAAGGGAAATTTGTTTCGTAAGGGAGGGAGAAAGGAACCTGCTAAGGTTGCTACTGAAACTCCAAAGGACGTCAAAATTGGAGCTTCCTCCTCAAATAGTTCTAAAAAGCGAAAGGCTTCGAAGAATTATGCAGTTGTTGCTCCGACCCAAGTTAACCAAGTAGCCCCACAACCTAACAAAAGGCAATATGTTGGAGGTTCGCCTTTGTGCAACCGTTGCAGCTATCATCATCTAGCTCGTGTTCCTTGTAAGCAGTGCACTAGTTGTGGGCGGTTGGGTCATTTAGCAACCACTTGCCGCATCGTTCCTCCCCAGAACCAAGTTGTTGCTGCTCCTCTTCCTGCCCAAAATGTTGCACCACCACGTTACCCTATTGGAACTTGCTTTAACTGCGGTGATCCTAACCATTTTAAACGCGAATGCCCCAAGCTTGCAAATGCTCAACCAGCCCGTGGGCGCGCGTTCAACATAAATGCTAATGAGGCGCGTGCTATTAATGATGTGGTGAACAGTACGTTCCTCGTTAACGACCATTATGCTTCTGTGTTATTTGATACTGGTGCTGATAAAAGTTTTGTATCCCTTAAGTTTGAACCTCTACTTGCTATGCCACGAACTAAACTAGGGAAGCCTTTTACAGTAGAAGTAGCTAATGGTAACCCTTTTGTGCTTGACTCTGTTATCTGTAATTGTAAACTCGAGCTCAACGATCACGTTTTCCCTATTGACCTCACGCCTATGCAACTTGGGAGCTTTGATATCATAGTAGGCATGGACTGGCTTGCCAAACATCATGCTGAAGTTGTGTGTTTCGATAAGTTTATTCGCATCCCTCTCCCATCTAGCGACATCTTAGAAATCTATGGGGAGAAGCCTTCTAATGGGCTTAAACTCATGACTTGTACTCAAGCCCAGAAATATCTACGCAAGAAATATGTGGCTTTCTTGGCCCACGTTATAGAAAAGAAGGACGAGAGTAAGAGTATTCAAGATATTCCTATTATTCGTGATTTTCCTGAAGTTTTCCCAGAAGATCTACCCGGCCTACCTCCCCCACGTCAAGTTGAGTTTCACATTGACCTCGTTCCTGGTGCTAACCCCATTGCCAAGTCTCCTTATCGTCTTGCACCCTCTGAACTGCAAGAACTTGCCAGCCAACTTCAAGAACTTTCTGATAAGGAATTTATTCGTCCAAGTTTTTCTCCATGGGGAGCTCCTGTCTTATTTGTCAAGAAAAAAGATGGGACACTTCGTATGTGCATCGATTATCGTGAGTTGAATAAACTCACTATTAAGAATCGATATCCTTTGCCTCGTATTGATGATCTTTTCGACCAACTCCAAGGTGCTACTTGTTTCTCCAAGATTGATCTTCGTTCTGGTTACCATCAACTTCGTGTCCTTGAAGATGACATTCCCAAGACTGCTTTTCGTACTCGATATGGCCACTATGAGTTCATTGTCATGCCTTTTGGTTTGACCAATGCTCCTGCGGTTTTCATGGACCTTATGAATCGTGTTTGCAAGCCCTACTTGGACAAGTTCGTCATTGTTTTCATTGACGACATCTTAATCTATTCAAAAACTAAGGCAGATCACGAGAAACACCTTCGTTTGATTATGGAACTTTTAAAGAAAGAACAATTGTATGCCAAATTCTCCAAGTGTGAATTTTGGCTTAAGAAAGTTCAATTTTTAGGTCATATAGTCAATGATGAGGGTATTCATGTGGACCCTTCCAAAATTGAAGCGGTGAAGAATTGGAATGTGCCCACTACTCCAACTGAAATCCGTTCTTTTCTTGGTCTAGCCGGTTATTATCGACGCTTTATCTCAAACTTCTCTAAGATTGCAGTTCCCCTCACCTCATTGACTCATAAGGGAAAGCCTTTTGAGTGGGGACCCAAACAAGAAGAAGCATTCCAAATCCTGAAGCAGAAACTTTGTGATGCTCCTATCCTGACTCTACCAGATGGCAATGATGACTTTGTTGTTTATTGCGATGCTTCTAATCTTGGCCTTGGTTGTGTCCTTATGCAACGGGGCAAAGTTATAGCTTATGATTCAAGGCAACTCAAAATCCATGAAAAGAATTACACAACTCATGATCTTGAGTTGGGTGCTGTCGTTTTTGCTCTCAAGATTTGGAGGCACTACCTTTATGGGACTAAATGTGTGATTTACACTGATCATAAGAGTCTCCAACACATTTTCAATCAGAAAGAACTAAACATGAGGCAACGTCGTTGGGTCGAACTTCTAAATGACTACGACTGCGAGATTCGTTACCATCCTGGTAAAGCGAATGTTGTGGCCGATGCTCTTAGTCGTAAGGAACACGTCAAGCTTCATTGTGTTCGAATCCAAACTGATATTCAGGCTCGTATTCTCCAAGCCCAACAAAATTCTGTGACCCAAGGCAACATGCTTGATGAAATGCCTCATAGTCTTGAACTTCAACTTGAGACTAAAGAAGATGGGTTACTCTATTTCATGAATCGTTTGTGGGTTCCAAATCATGATGAACTTCGTACCTTCTTGATGAATGAGGTCCACAAGTCTCGTTATTCGGTCCATCCTGGTGCAGATAAAATGTACATGGATCTTAGAACTCTTTATTGGTGGCCTGGTATGAAGAAGGATGTTGCTCTTTATGTAGCCAAATGTCTTACATGCCTAAAGGTTAAAGCTGAACATCAACGCCCTTCTGGTTTGCTTGAACAACCAGAATTTCCAGTGTGGAAGTGGGAGAACATAGCCATGGATCTCGTCACGAAATTGCCACGCACTTCCAAAGGTCATGATAGCATTTGGGTAATCATTGACCGTTTGACAAAGTCTGCGCATTTCTTGCCTATTCGTGAAGATTTTTCTACTGCAACGCTTGCTAAGATCTACCTTGACGAGATCGTATCTCGTCATGGTGTGCCTTTGAACATTATTTCTGATCGTGATGGTCGTTTCACTTCTCATTTTTGGAAGACCATGCAATCTGCTTTGGGAACCCAGCTTAACATTAGCACTGCTTATCATCCTCAAACTGAGGGTCAATCTGAAAGGACCATCCAAACCCTTGAGGACATGCTTCGAGCTTGCGTTATCGACTTTGGTGGCAGTTGGGATTCTCATCTACCTTTGATTGAGTTCTCGTACAACAACAGTTACCATACTAGTATCAACATGGCTCCTTTTGAAGCACTCTATGGTCGGAAATGTCGTTCTCCTATTTGTTGGAACGAGATTGGTGAAGCTCAAATCACTGGTCCTGAACTAATACAAGAGACGACAGATAAGATCTTGAAAATTCGTGATAACCTTCTTGTGGCTAGAAGTCGTCAAAAGAGTTATGCTGATAAACGACGCAAACCCCTGGAATTCCAAATTGGTGATCTAGTTCTTCTTAAGGTATCCCCTTGGAAGGGAGTTGTTCGTTTTGGAAAGAAGGGTAAGCTAGCTCCTCGCTATGTGGGTCCTTTCAAAATCATCGAGAAGATTGGAAAGGTGGCCTACAAGCTTGATCTACCTCCCCAGCTTAGCAACATTCATCCTACATTTCATGTTTCAAATTTGAAGAAATGCCTAGCGGATGAAAACCTCCACATTCCTCTCAAAGACATTCGCATTGACGAGACAATGCATTTCGTCGAGAAACCAGTGGAAATCATGGACCGTGACGTGAAGAAACTCAAGCGAAGCCGTATTCCAATCGTCAAGGTTCGTTGGGAGTCTAAACGTGGCCCAGAGTTTACTTGGGAACATGAGGACCAAATGAAAGCCAAATACCCCCACCTCTTCGCCGAAGGATCATCTAAATCAATTTCGGGACGAAATTCTTAAAAGTTGGGGAGACTGTAATCACCACGAAATTTTGAATTTCATATTTATTTTACATTTTCGATTTCAATGTAATCTCACCTTATACGTTAATGCAAGTTGGCTATTTTACCCATCAGTGCCCATTCGCATATGTTTATTTGTTTATTTTTTTTTCAAACTTATTCAATAAGATAAAGTTTTTTTATATATATAAGTTAACGATTCCAAAATAAATAATAACAAAACAATATCATGATATCTCATTTTCAAACCCATTTATGAAAGACTACGTAGTGAAAAAAAAAACATGGATTAGAATTTTTTTATAAAAAAATAGCAAAGATCAATGTTTTTATAAAAATTACAATGGGCCATTTAGTCTTTTGAAAGGTTGAATTATGAGTTAAATGAATTTGGTCTAAAATGAAACAAAACAGAAAGTATAGGGACTGTTTGTAGCAAATTTGATCAAAATTTTGAAATGTACAAAAAAATCCTTCACGCGCCAGTATTGTTCGATGTCGGCAACTTTTCGACTCGCCGATTTCTCATATATCTCACCCAAGAATATCATTATCGAGTTTCTAAGTTTAAATCATGCACCTAGTCGCCTTAACGAATCAATTAAACGCGTTTTAGCTGTCCATATATACCAAATCATAATCAAATCGTATCTCTTCCCTGTTAGCGATTTCTTCCAATGAAGGAAGTGTCGGTCGAAACTTTGTATTTATACCACGTCTAACCTTCATTCTGAAACACTTTCACTCGAAAATCACTTCCAAGAATCTGTCCGAAGTCGTCTAAACCACTGCAGTTTCGCCGGAGTTCTTATCTTGCCGGAATCTTCTTATCGTCGCTAATAAACGCATCTCGTAAGTTCTTTACGATGCTTTGTTTGCTAATGCTCTGTTGTTGAAAGCTTCAGTTATTCTAGTATTTCATTACACCATCTAAGTTATTGGAAATTATTAGCACAAGGAACTAGTGTTTGTTTATACACTGATTTGGGAAGATGAGTTAACACAAGAACAAGCTAAATAAATTAATCAAACAGTTTTCTGTGTGAAAGATGTTAACTGCTATGGTGGATGGGTTGTTTAGTTAAAGCTTTGGGTTAGTTAAAGCTATGGTGGATGGCTTGTTTATTTAATTATTATTTTTTTATTATTATTCCTTTCCGGTTGCTCGTTTTAAATGTTTAGTAATTATTTATTTTTCTTTTCTTTACTGTTAAATAATTTTCTTTCAAAAAAAAAATGTAGTATAGTGAATTTGCAATGTATGGAAAACTTTAGAAATTATAAATTAAATGATAACAAATTTAGTCATCTGATTCACATTTGTATTATGATCAGTTCATTTATATATATAAAAAAAAGAAACAAATATCTCTTTTAAATCCAATTCGTTTATAAAAAAAAGGTTTCAGCTAAATTAAATTGGCTTATATTTCATAAAACCATAAACGTTATTTTGTTTATATAAATAAAAAAAACAAATTCTTTTATTAAGTTTTTCAAACCGAACTTATATCTATTTACAATTTAAGGAAAATTATAAATCTTTTGAAATAAATGAAGTAGAGTTATTTCTCCTTTAACAAACTGACCCATCCAACCTAAAATTTATATATTACTAGGGGGAACACCCGTGCGATGCACGACATGCATAATAGTTATTGTTTTTTCCTGGAACGACGACTGATATAGATAGTGCGTGACACGGTACGAAAGTGCGAATATAGTATAGATTTTTAAAACAAAAAACCGGTTTTTTTTTTAAAGTTAGCCGTTTGACCATGGTTATTTTGACCAAAGTCCACTCCTCGTTCGGCGCTTTGTGGTAGCACTACCAGTCAAAAAAAGGCCCAAAACGCCCGAGGGTACAGTGTTCCCCCACGTTTTTAAGACGCTTTGAGAGAGGTTTGCGCCCCACCACATGTGGTCTCACAAAACTTCAATTCTATGGACGTGTGGTTTCTCAACCCTCTTCAAAAGACGTCACAGTTTTCAAATTTTTTTATTTTTATTTTTATTTTTTCTTTTTCATTGTTTTAGATGGTGTAAAATAGATGTTAAATATATATATTATACTACATACACATATACATATAAATTCAGTTTTAACATCTAAATGTCAAATTGCAGGTTTTGTTCCCTTTTATAGATAAGAAAGCAGTTTATTATTTATTACTAAAATGTTGTATTAACTTTATTCTGCAACATATTCTTTATAAACTATGCTTACCTTGACATAACCTAATAGCTATATTTCCTTATTAGAAGTCTCTTATAATTGAAAATTAGTACATATTATTACCTTGCTGGTGAACACATTTACTCTATGTTTAGGGAACAATTTGATTAGGTTGCTGATATTGAATTGAATATCACACCAAATTACAATAGCAGTTTATATTGCTACTATTCACCCAAATCAAGCACCTTAAATAAGTCAGTGTTTCTCTATATTCAAAAAACGAACTATAACTGACGATTATTAAATTGCAACAGTCAATTCAATCTAAATACTGCAATAGAAACATAAAATCTACCACAATTCGTTGGTTAATCACGTATAGTTCTTAATCGATTAGAATCAGAAAAAAGGAAATTGACTCACCGTAACTTAAAATCAGGAAGAAGGCGAACAAAGGGGCGGAGTTTTTCGAAATCAATGACCCCTGTCTTTCATTGTTATTCCTTGAATGAGGTAAGCAAGACCCATACTACACACTACATACACATACATAAAAATTGGGTTCTATATTATTTGTATAAACACCGATTGGAAACCCTCACATTGCATTTGATGAAACCCTAATCAATATAAACACACACACTAACACTCACGAATCGAATCGAATTTATAAAAGGAAAAATTCGGGCTGTTTTTACCTCTTGCTGCTCCAAATCTTCATTACCATACATTATCTTCATCTTAGAGATATAGATATTGCACTTAAAGGTCTCAACCATCAAAATACGATCCAAGGGCTAAAAAGTGGTTCCTAACTATGCAATGGTTATCATTTGAACCTTATTCCATGAGACTTGAGGTAAGATGCAAAGAGCATTCTTTTGAGTTTTAAACCATCTGTAATTAAGTTCATTATTTAATCATTATTGTTGCAATTATTAGGTATTATAGATAATAATACCCCATGAAATTACCTTTTAGTAATTTTCGTTTCTAATTGGTTAGCATCTTTTAAGTTTTAAAACCATTTATAGTTATAATTAAATTCATAATAACGTTGATTAAGTTTTTTTATATTTAATTATTATTATTATTATTATTATTATTTTTTTTATTTTTATTTCATATGATGTTCATCAACTATCTGATAAAATTGCAAAAAAGGTTGTAACCTTATTTGTATGATGTTTAGCAATTACTAAACCAAATAATAATGACTTAATTATAAAATTCAATCAAGTAATCGGTTACGGAGAACTTGAAATGGAAAAGCAATGTAAATATGAGGAAGGTGATGATGTTCAACTAAGTCAAATGATTTAATTCTTTATCAAGTATTTAACAATACTTAATTTATAAAGTTATCAATTTAATTGTATTTATCAATTTATACTCATGTAGAAAGACTAATTCCCTTTACTAACTTCATTGAGTTATTGTACTATAAGCATAATATGTTGCAATTATTTAAATTTGGTTGGAACCCTTGTGAAATGCTTTATACGATAGTATAGATAAACGCAATCAATTTAAATCTTTTGCGCGGGTTGAAAACATCCGAGCCCTTAAAGTTTGCTGCCCAATCCTGTCAAACAATACCTCCTCAAATATTTCCTCTGCATCTATATTGCCTATATATAGTATCAATTAAATCACACAAAAGCATCATATGTTTAAAAAAAATAGTAAAGTAGAAATTAAAAAAGGAAATACCAATAGGCCAAATAAATGTCTATCTCCAAATGAATAACTTTTCTCGTACCCACCCTTTTACACCTCCATATACATGAAGCTGCAAAAAGGAAAAAGACTATAAATTTATGAACAATTAAACAATACATTGGTAAATGGTTCCAGATACTATAGTCATGCAAGGGTACCTTGATGAAGTATGAAGTGTCTGTCTTTTTGTATCCAATAACCTGTGTGTATACTTTATATGTAATATAAAATCATAATTTG